>NC_135566.1:2842500-2990000 GCF_964340395.1 Glandiceps talaboti
CTATTGCCATACTTATCATATGTATTTCAACATTATTTATTTATGTATATCAATTTTGAATAACTGTACTGGCCACTTGTCGTTGCTCCTGGGTACAATTAATCTGTCTGTGATGCTGCAGAGAAAGTGACCTCAGAAGAAAACCAAACATGTCACGTCTTCGAATACTAGATAGAATATATGCACAAATCGTGCAGATTGATATATGGGGTAGGAGCAAGTATTATTATAGATGAAATATTCTCACTTCAAACTATTCAATATTCAAGCAAATGGCTACTCATCTTGCCATGAGAGAGGATTCTTAAATTGAGCCATTCGACCTGCAATGCAGTTATTTAATAGAAGTGTACTCTAAAATTGTAGGTTAACCTGCCGACCGACAAGTCATCCGACATTCCCGTCATTTACGCTTATGTGATCAATGTGGCAACATTTCTACTTCAACAAGAGTGCATCCCCTGATAAGATAAAAGCTGATATGCACACGTATGACTATTTCGAACGTCATCACTGCATAAGTAATTAAGCGAGTATTTCCTATATAGCATCTCGACGTGACAGCCTTACCACTAGTTATTCTTAAATTGTATTACAGAATGATATATCTGGACTGTGATAGAGATGTGACGTAGAAATTTGATAAAACTCGTATACATTGGAAGAGTTTCGTCATGAAAACTGTGAAGTTGACGACAGTTTCACGTTTTTGTATTAAGGATTTGAATGAAGTACAGAAAAAAAATTGTAACACCAAAAAAATTCCTATCCAATTCAAACACAAATTAATTTTCATAAGTGGAAATAGCGCTATTTCCATAATAAACTCTTTTCACAGTCGTAAAGAATATACATAGAGCTTAAACCCAAATCGCAACTGAAGAAAGTGATGGATGAACTAAAATATGTCAAAAGAAAATTTGAATTCATGTTGATATGAAAAAATGAAATATTTCTGAGAATATATTTTGGCCTACAGCTAGCTATTACAGAAGAGTATACAATCAGAGCAAAATACATGCTGTGACAATGTAATGATTTCTACTAAGGAAGGCAAGTAACCTGTTGAGTCTACTCCTTTAATAAAGTCTATACGTAAAACAAACCTTCATACCATAGCCCTAACAGTCATTTGCATTCGCATGCCTCAATAATTGAATATTTATTGCATTTTACCGAAGGATAATTTTACTCCACAAATATACACATGGGGAAAAGTAAGTGGTGTCAATGAGAACTCCAAGGTTAGCACACATAAGTTGTTGAAATGAGACGTGTTAGTCTTATACCATTGTAAGACATTGATCCGCCAATCTTATTCTATGTAGTCGAATTTAAAACTCGATATTCATTTAAGTAGGCTTGTTGAGTGAAAATGACGTACTTAACACACTGGTATGATATATGCAGTAGCTTTATGCAAAGAACTCAATTACGAGCGGGATTCCCTACGTTCACAGGGTACAGGGAGATAGGGAGATAATACAAGAAGATTCAATAGATTGGAAAATGCACGAGTCAGTCTAGTTATTACAATCAACATATGCTACTACACGTACCCTTATTTTCTCTACATAACTATAAATATAGCTATGTTGTTTGCAACATCCACGACAGTCCTTACGTAATACGTAATCTGTTCGTGAGTCTGTCTTAGGATTAGAGAGAGAGAGAGAGAGAGAGAGAGAGAGAGAGAGAGAGAGAGAGAGAGAGAGAGAGAGAGAGAGAGAGAGAGAGAGAGAGAGAGAGAGAGAGAGAGAGAGAGAGAGAGAATTATAGACGTAAATGTAAAACTGAAGAGAAATCAACCAAAAGATTTGAATGTATGATATCAGACGACTTCAAAATAAAGTCGTGTATGTATCACGTATTATTGGCTTAAAGGATGGTATATTATTGACAGTGTGCCGTTTATCGATTATAGCGGGTACACACGGAGAGGAGTCAATGTTTTCTTATCTATTCTGTCGAAAGACAACTAAGGTTTGCCGATTCAAATTTAAAGTATAGAAAACCCAAACGTCCACAAGCTGTGAGACGATTTCAACAAAACTTCTGTAGAATAAATAGTTTATCAACAAATCATCGCAAATGAATTGAGACGACTGTGATGATATGTGTTTCAATTGTAGCGGATATCTGATTTATCAATATTTTACGAACATACCTATTATCTCCATGTATGTTTCAGTGACATATTCATGATAAAGAACATGGCAGCGGTTTCAGGCATGATATACAGATGACGAAAGAGTGGAACGGAAATGACGTTCATGGTGAAAACGAGGTCTTGAAAGTTATCGTCTGCGCGGAATTTAGCACTGGGAGTGTCATAGCCTTTGAATCACATGCAAGCCATTTTCAATAATACTGTTTAAAAGGTACCGGTATATGCGTAGCTACTAAAGTGATTGAACGGTCCACAGATCGTTAGAGGTTCTGGGCATCTATTTTTGACAATATTTATCCATTAGAGAATGATGAATGATGCCGTAGCACAGAGGCAAAAAACGTACACCGCTTTCGTGTCTTTACACGTTTGACATTAGGGGCCAAAGGAATATATTACTGATAAACAGTGCCATATATAGTACATTACGAGAGCCCGTCAGATATTAGACTAATATGAAACACTTAACTCATTCCCCTTCACCCCCCCCCCCCCCACACACACACACTCACTCTTTCCAGGCTCGACACGATTCAATCTAGTCATGTACGGGATGTGCTTCGGTGAAGACTCACCAAGAATTCATACATAATTTACTAATTTTGTTGGAATTGTTTTATATTGTTCAGCATGATGGTTGTTTGTCCTCGGTTGAAAAGGCGCTAACAGGCAATGGAATATGTCGAACAATACTGTTATAGTTTAAAATCTATAAACATCCTCTTCCAAGAGTCACTATTGTAAACACTTGTCTGCAATGGATTACTATGTTTACATCTGTACAAATAGCTCAGATCAATACTTGTTGACGTTATAGTAAATAATAGCGCAGGAAAACTGGGAAAACATTCGGTGCTTCAGAGGAAACATCACTGTAACATATGAACTGGGATGCATGTCAATGGTATTGAATATATAAAAGTGTATCGACCGTTTTCCTTTATAATATGTAGCACAGTCCCTATTTTGTCGATCTCCAAACATATCTACATACAACATGTTGTCAACTTGTGGATAATTTGTTCGTTTCGATCGTGTGGAACCTTGGAGTTGTAATATGGTTCAGAGTGTTATTTGTTTTTAAAAGACTAACAGCTTTCGTATGTTATGGTAATTTCTGGAGTGGTATGATTAGCTGATGAAAGGCACTGAGTATATGTCAAAAAGGATAAGTAGAATTAATTCTGCAATTCGTCAATACTACGGTCAATACCATAAAGTACCATAAAGTAATGTTCCATTTATTAAGCTCGTTTCATGTAATCAGACCAATAGCATGGAGAGGGTATGCCACGCTAGGAATTGTTAGTAAAGACGCCATGTGGTTTCACAACATGGTAACTATGATTTGTATGATGACGTGGCATGCTAGGGTCTTGCCGAATCTTACATACCGACATTTTTATGAAACCTCTCTCTTCTCTTTCTCTCTCTCCCTCCCTCCACCCCTCCCTCTCCCTCCCTCCCTCCTCTCTCTCTCTCTCTCTCTCTCTCTCTCTCTCTCTCTCTCTCTCTCTCTCTCTCTCTCTCTCTCTCTCTCTCTCTCTCTCTCTCTCTGTTTATATTTTTATTGAGATGTTTATCGTAATGATAGACAGTTTTGATATTGAAATATAAAAGAATGTATCCCTACGGATGAAGTAAAGGCCAACAGTTCAGAACTTGTTTCAAAACAAATCTATGTGATTTTAGAAGATGTACTTTCGTAGAAAATGCGTTTGTGAGGTCAGTATTTATTACCACCCAAGAGAAACCTTATATAGAAGATTAAAGTAACCAATAAATAAATTATACAAAGTAGTCTATTTCTTGACTCGGAGGAAAACAGTTATACGTCAATACGACTTTCAAATGCCTTTCTTTAATTTTTCAAGAAATGGTGAAAATGTCGAGTTACTCGAAAATATCATATAATATATATAGACACATATATACACACATAAGCTTATACATACATACATACATACATACATACATACATACATACACACACACAAACACGTACGTACGTACGTACGTACATACATACATATATACATACATACATACATACATACATACATACATACATACATACATACATACATAATCCTAGCGGCACACACTCAACCACACATTTGGAAAGACTCACAAGAAATGAATATAAGGTCATGAATGTGAAATAAATAAGTATTTACATAAATGTAGCATAGAAGTTTGATGATTCTATATACCTATTTACCGGTCTCCGCTGTAACTGACTCAACATGTTACAAATTGTGTCACATTCCATTTGCTATGTTGAGGCAAGCCATTTATATCATATTAAACCAACTGAATTGTATAATACAGGTGAAAACATAAGTTTACTAAATCTTTGGGTTTACAATATACCACGGTGGCTCTGATTAGGTAATTTAAAATAACACTTGGTTTATAACTTTAGATAGTGATGCCATAATTATAGCTTCCTATTGATCAAGGCCACGGGTGCCTTTCTATACATGTACAGCTGATTTGACAAATTGAACGTCAACGACATGATTTGGAATTGGGGTTGATGTGCCTCTGAAGGACACGGGTTCAAACTTTCAAATTCAAGTTAAATAAAAACATCTACCGCCCATTTTATAAACACAGTCCTGTATAGTAACATCTCCAACTCCGATGTCATTATTCCCATTTTGTCTTGGGTTTAAGACATGCTGAGGTACACAGAATCAGAATGTTTATCGGGCCCAGTGTTTCAAGGTTCGGATAGACAATGACAGCCATGGAAATACCTCGGTATCCTAGTATGCCGTAGCTGTACAACAACCTTTCAAGCCATTCTTAATACACCTTCTTTTTGGTATGTTGAACTATACAGAATGCTGTTTTTATGATGGCCATTGTTTTTATTATAATTGCAAGCTAATCGTTGTTACCTATGACACATCACAAACTTTGTTTTCGTGTTTGCAATAATACTACTCTTAAATACTAGTGATACATAAATTATAACATTTGAAAATAGTAATTCATCTATGGCAACTGGTATTTGCTTCGCTTATACGTGAGGGATTGATTTCCCGAGAGACATGTGCAAGTGGTATTGATCACATAGCCATAATGGAAAATATGTATTCCACAGAAATCAGCCAAAGAGTTCTGCTATCGATGGAGATGTAAAGTTTCAATGTAAATATTACACTTTGACCTCCAATGCAGCTTCATCAGTATATTTCTCACTGTAGTGGAACACAGTTGTATAAATATTGGACTACTGCCTACCCTTATTAACCTGCTAACAAATTGATATAAATCAACGTATGGAAATGACTTGGGGGGGGGGGGGGCTTTTCATATGGAGTAATTGCATACACTTGTTATACCTTCGTTCTGATACAGTTAAACGAGATGATTTTGCTGTCACATTCGATTTTAAATGAGTTGGTGACAAAACCAACTTTCCGTATGAAGAAAATGAGTCTTAACACGCAAATGTCTTTCCATATTCATGAAGCCGTAAATGACATTATCACGTTATGATGAATTATGAATATCGCAAGCTACTTTGTGTAGCTAGTTTCATTTAGTTCATGTGCATCTATTATAAATAACAAATGGTATTGTGTGGTTTTAATCAGTGTTCATATCAGGACTGCAAATGAATTAATAATTATCATTGACACATTGCGAAACTATATTTGATTGGTTACTGTATGTTGATTACTAAAATAATGACGTCATACAGTAATACTCGACACTTGATTTTACATTTATGTACAATACATGTAAAGCAAAACGCCAGTTAACATATACTGTTTTGTTTAATAGTTAAATTCTGATATGCTTATATAGACACTCCTTGTTAAGTATGTATTTGTTTGTTTAGACAGTGTTATCGTCTGAGTACATCTTCTCTCTTCTTGACTTCCCAGTATCTCGCTAATCTTCCCAATCATGCATATCGTCCTAATCTATAAATACGCCTTTATCTCATTTCTCCGGTGATGTTTTTCCCTGCTAGATAATGCATTTTGCCGAAAGCATCAAAGAATGACCTCGACATAATGGTATTATGCATAAGAATGGGCTGTGTTTTGGATACGTTTTAAGTGCTGTAGGCCATATTATACTGATATTAACTCTTCTGAGATTACTTGCTAAAGTTTCCATTTTCACACATTTGCTTCACTGAACGCAAAACCGACAAACTATGTATACTAAGAGGTGAGAAGAATGTAGTGTTGATTTTATAAGTTACGAGCTAACAGCACATCGATCTGCTTGATTGCTTTCGATGAAAATGAACCGAATAACAGAAGATTCGAGGGCTTTTAAAGCGAGCTAGAATGTATATAAACCTGTGATAAAGCCACTTGCATAAAACAAAACGTTTATATCAGTTATTCTCAGAATATCTGTGGTCGATGGAAAAGGTTTGATCTTGTTTAATACGACTTGTTTAACGTTGTGCTATAAAGATTACTGCCTTAACTATAAATCATAAAGCTCACACCTTACAAATGTCTTGAGAATATAATAAAAAACGCCTACATTTTCGCATGAAGGTTTGATTGAAAGAGTTAATAAAACTAATGCATGCATTTATTACTGTAAAGAGTTGCTGGGCAGGATCGACCTGAATTTTGATATTGTGTCTTTTCTCTCAAACTGACCATTTGCCGCGTTTATGTATGTGATTACGAGGGTACCACCGATAATAAAACACGTAGAAGAAGGCACTGTATTCAACAACAAAAAAGTATGGGTGAATGTCCAATGGGTATATATTGAGTAAAATGTTAACGAGATACATGTGTCGAAATCGACGTTATGATACATTCAGTGTACAGTTGCCATGTTTACCCACGTGCACATCCAACAAGATATTGTTTTTAGAAGAAAACATCATTTAATTGTGATTCAGGGCCTATATTCGTATATTTAAAAAGGATATCTAAGAGATCACAGTGTGACACTGTGTGAAGGCTATATGACACATTAATCATTCTACACAGGATTATCCAGTCAAAGATATCTTTGTGGTACAAGAAAAGATTCACTTCATTGATTAAATGAAAACAGATATTTCTGAAATGTTTTTCATTTGAAGTTAAAGTACTTATTGCCCCAAACTGGGTGAATGCCTGGAAGAGACTGCAATATTGGATTACATCTGCATGTCCGTCCCTTCCCACTGTATTTTCCTAAATCTTTTATTTCTGACATGTCTGAACCAAGATAAACCAAACTAGACACTAAGTATGACATCGTAATTGACATATGTACGTCAGTTTGTTTCGTGATCTCAACAAATGCGTCCCAATGGAATTAAACCATATTTGTTGTAATAATAAAAATCATATTTAATCCAATGACTTAAAAAGTGCAGTACGAAGAAACTCAATCCGTCCATCCAACACCAGGTGCATCTTGACCTTGACATTGTGGGTGCAAGGTCAAAGTAAAGTCATTTTCTGCATATTGATGACTCTTTATAAGCTTTAGTACGACTGACTTCTTTTAATTCTTGTGCTAAGTGTTATAGGACATTGGTCATATAGTTTTATACTCATATCACAGTTAACTGAATGGCGGTCATATCTGTAGTAAAGCAATTTGTATGATACGTCAGGAGGAAAGAGATGTGTAGAGACTTAGTCCACCTGATTCCGCCAAATTTATATTATTTGGTCTTCTTGCCTCCGCTTGGTCTTAACCATTAAAGTAAAATGCCAATAACGAGCAATTTCATTCATTTTGGACAGTTTTTAATAAATTGCGACAGACAGCTTGCACATTTTAGAGTGGTTTGTTTTTACTATTGATTTCAACAAACCATCTACACTTTTTGTCTATAGCTCTAGAATTATGAACATAACATCACTCGTACTTTGAATCGCCATCTTTTTCTGTGATAGAATCCGATTTGACCTTGGCTGTTATCACTTTCCATTTGCCCTTGACGGTAATTAGTTCAATTCGTTCGTCTTTGTCCTTAATTTTTAAAGGGTCAGTTTTGTAATACAAATTACTCTTGCAAATAACAAGACGACACCAGTATCATACCCAAATTAATGGATATTCGTCAGCTGGATCGCTGGGAGTGTCATCAATTTACACATGGGATTTCATTTAGAAAAATCGACACAGAAGACTACATGAAACTCCTGCAAGATCAGAGCATATCAATTATTACAATTCACATTTTGTACATATATCTATCAAAGTAACTGATTAGTATTGGTGTACAGCTAAGATAGAACAGTAACTCATGTAAATATCTTGTGTTGCTTTACTTGCTTAATAAGTAACATATATGTGTGTCACTTGCATGCCGAAGATGATAGAATACAGGAGTATTAGTCGGTAAAGTAATAATGACAGGTTATTGTATTTATCTAATTAACCTATACATACCAATTCATCTTTTATAAAATAAGCTCATCATTGGAAATGACCGAGAAAAGAATAATTAATTGCAAACATCCCACGGGAACATTCAATTTAATAGGCTACCTTCTAATTAAAGCACGTCCTTGACACTACGCACGTTCAGTTGGTAAATCTTTGTGTATTGTATCTTTTTCTTTGGTAAGTGTACAAAATATGTATGTATGTATGTATGTATGTATGTATGTATGTATGTATGTATGTATGTGTGTGTGTGTGTGTATGTGTGTGTGTGTGTGTGTATGTATGTATGTATGTATGTATGTATGTATGTATGTATGTATGTATGCATGGTGGATGGATGGATGGATGGATGGATGTTTGCATGGTGGATGGATGGAGGTAGGTAGTTAGGTATATGCTACTTCATTTTCTCCATTTAATATATTAGTACGATGGTACGACGTTAAACCCTAGCCTCATTATGTCGAAAATCCGAGTGCTGTTTGGAAGGTTTAACGTTAATACCTATTCAACTGACGTACCTGTCGACCAGTTGAATAAAATACTAGTATGATCTACTATTACAAGTGAATTCTTACGATCAGTACAAACAATATTTACAATGCCGTATTCAGTCCTATAGAAGTTGACAAATCAGGTAATGATTAATTGGTAACGTTATACCCATCCCTTTGAGGACTCTATTTACCTTGTACTGTCAGACGACTACGACAGGTTTGTGTAATTGCGAGAACGATGGAAATAGGACACACGTCAAGCAACATATGATAACTGTACTATGGTAGTAAAATGGTAGTAAAAGGCACTCCTTATACATCAGCTACTCGCAGTCTTTGAAATATTACAAAACTGTTCATCTTTAACCTAACATAATATATTTCCTAACCATTCTTATAACGTATTAAAGAATTATTATATATTTATAGATATGATTATTTGTGTTCCTCTGTCTGATTGTCAATAAAATTTCAAAAAAATTCATGTGTTGTAGGTATCGTTTTAGAAGAACCGATAACGAACCAAGAAGAAATCATAAGACTTGCCGAGGAACAGGTAAACGAGCAAGCTGACATACTACCAGAGATTCGATTCGAATACATCAGTGAAAAGGTTCCGAGAGGACAATCATTCGCAGCCGTCCAGACAGGTGAGACAATTTCCTTATTCAGTTTATGTGTAATCTCGATTTGAATATTTGTCAAAAGACCAATCGTTGAGATCTAAATTTATCCTAATCTTGGAGTGAGTAAAAGGAAAATAAAACGGTCTCTTTTCATTTTAGTCACATGAAAGCAACACTGGAGTGAGGCATTGCAATTGTTCTTTCTTTTCATGTATTTTCTGTTTGTTAGTGTTGGTTAATCAATTGGATGCGCATTGCGAGCTGTAGTACATACAATATGGACAGTTTTTTTACTTGTATAATATAAAAAAGCAAAAGCCTGCATTAAAATATGAACAATACAAATTATTTTTAGATCCAAATCTCAAATAAAATTGCGGTGTTGTGCAAAACTTCTGCATCGTAATTCATGCTAAAAATGGTCGAGAATAGAACACAGAATTAGAAAATGGAAAACTATATACCAACAGGAAATTCCAGTTACATCAATACAAACATTTAGAAGGAAACTGGAACTCTGGACGAAATTAAATGAATAAATGCTAAAAACAATAAAATCAAACAACTGTGCATTTTTGTAGATTTGCTTTATGTATTTGAATTGAGTGCATTATGTTTTTTATGGCGCAATGTCTAAATCTAATTTTTGCCCATTGGAATTATGGTATGCAATGACGTGCTATAAATTTAAATGGAGGTATACTGTGTAAACATGTTTAAGCGGGTGATCAGCATAGTTCTATAATTTCATAACCTGGTTCACATGTCGTTCAGTTATCCAAAGAATGGCTGTGTGATACGTCAAGCGTAGTTTACTACATTATAGGAACCGACAAAATATTTAACAACTATTTCTACATTAAGATGAACATTGGGTGGTCTACATGCTGAATCGTAATATATAATCATATAGTGTTTTATCATTCTTATTTCCTTTTTTGTGAGAATCTGCAAGCTAATTCTATTTTCGTTAATTTCTCTATTTCTGAGAAATACACAAAAGTAAAGTTTACTGGCAACCTTTCCATTTCATCTTATTACCAGACTTACCATAAATCGTCACTGATACTGTATTTATTAGTTGATATATCAATGTGTAAATAAAAGGTACGGACCCAATAACACTATTTGCGTGTCTTTTTCTTACTGTTTTTGTTTTTGTTGGTTGCTATATCTTTGTCGTAAATTGCATTGTCCAGTGAGGAATTACAATATAATATCATATTGAAGTGCAAATCATTCCGTTCGATTTCGAACTAACCAACTAACTGTTTAAATAAAAAGAAACTAATTAATTAATTAATTAATTAATGAAGAAATAAAGTAATTAAGAATAAATGAATAGCAAACAAACCCGTCGTCGTCAACAAATTGTACATGATGAAATAGTATGATGACTGGGTGATCACATATGGAGAAAACCAACATAAATAAGCCGAGAATACGAATAAAAGTTATGGGAATTATCGTCTAAGTCACAATATGGCTTTGAAGGAAAATCCATAGGAATTGGGGACTATTTCACAAAGACATTATTCCAAACTAAACCTGTTCTCGCCAATGAATTCCGGACAGACATCGCATGTCTTTAAATTACGTTAACAAAGTAACCACCGATTCATAGCGAGAGGTCATGACCTCCCAACATATATTGATGAATCTCGATAGACGAGCAATGGACTTTTAAGTAAATTAATAGGTTTAGAGCAGTTCCTGGCAAACTTTGCAGCTGGTCTTGATAAAAAACCATTTTATGCCATTGATTGAATTTTCCACAAGGGTAACTTGAATACAAATGTATATAGGAAGTAGTGACACCATGGTAATCGCTTTAATGCAAACTGGAATATTTGTCTTCCATTTCACAACTAGGGTGTCGTGTGCCAATTGAAAAGCAATATTTTCGTGTGATATGACTACTCTCAGACAGATGCTAGTTTTTGGGATGTGTTTGAGTAATGAATCATGCTCAAGTACAAATGGAAATTTTAGACATGTAGATACGATGTAGCCAATGTTGATTTAATTCGGCTACATGGCACATTCTGTTCCATTGGCAAAATCACAGGGAAAAAAGCCAAGCTCTCGGTGAATACACGTTTTAAATATTAGTGAATGGCTATTGCAGGTGACATCAGTTGTACAAGATTATTGACAGAGATAGAGGTTGAAACTCGAATACGAACATAACAACGCCAGTATGAAGTGCGTAGGAAAGTGTACACAGGCGTGCTTTAGATTTGAATTAGCATTAAGTGTTGACTACTTGACTCAAGATCAATTAAACAATGGCAGAAAAAAATGAATCTTCCTATATATCAAATCACAGGTGTCTATGAGGGTGAACATAACGAATTATGTGATATATGAATATACAGAGTATCTGTAAAGTGTATCATTGGTATATGGTATTAGTCTTGGTACAATATTTGTTGATTTGTTTCCTTTTGTACAGTGTGTATTTCATTTACACCAAAGACTACACGATTCCACAATATTCACAACTCGTAAGATAACTCCTACACGTACTACGTATGAAAACAAATCAACACTCTCAATAATGACGTCATGTTCACGTTAACGCGTCTTTGTAAGTAAGTAAGTAAGTAAGTAAGTAAGTAAGTAAGTTAGTAAGTAAGTACGCAAGTAAGTGGCTTTGTAGGTAATTACAATTTAAAATTTGACGTCAGCTAAGAATCGATTAAGGAATACTTTTTTTTTGAAAAACGCATGTTTTTCTTCACAACAGTTCTATTGAAACAACATGAATGTTTTGTATTCCACATATAGGAAACGTGTCTGCAATATGTCGCATTCAGTATGTTCGTGCAAAATTGAAACACTCCAACAAGCTGACTACTTCCAGCTGACGTACATCATACTTGACAACAAATTGCTGACATGTCTCCTCTTACTTATGTGTACAATATCCCTACGTAAAACCGAATTTAATTTTCATCTTGTATCGGAGCAGAAATTAACCAAATAGAGGTATTCAACGTCGTCACAAACAAACTTGTATCGAAACTATTTCACTGCGAGACTGTCAAATTTTCTTTTGTGCTTGAACCATTCATTCCCATGACATTAGATGATATTGATGAAACACATAAATTGCAAATATTGATAGGCGTATAAATATCAAAGTATGACAGGAGAGATTGCATATTATCGTTCAATTTATCCTGATATATCCTCAACTGCAAAGTAACTGCGAGAAAACGGATATTTTTTAGGACGTGCTATCATCACAAATTTGAGACCTAATGCAGTAAAGAAAGCCATCATTTTGTAATGTGAAACCAAGCCACTTAACAAGCAAGCTCGATAGACTAGCTCATCAGCTGATTACACACAGCAGCATAACCATGTGTACATTTCCAAAATAATAGGCGTCACGCTTGTTGGTTCAATAACTCAGTAAGGCCCGTACAAGTGTGTTAAGACATGCACTAATCCAAATATTAACTCAGCCTAACATCTTAAAAAGTGCGATACATTTCATTTGTGTGTGTTTGTTTATTCGCTAAAACGTATCTTATTTCAGCCATTTTACTTTATCAAAGTACAGTGACGTAATAGTCCAGCCGAGTGACTAACGTCATTACATGTGGTGCCATATCCCTCACATGTTCTTGACAAATGATTTTTTTCAGTTAGACGTATCAGTAACGCGAATAAATGTACCCAGTATACATTCATTGTCTTGCCTTTCGGTGTCAAATTATTTGAAATGTGTATTTAACATTGTTTGGTATCGGGTTCTATGAAATAAGTATGTTAGGATCAAAACCGTAAGTCTATATGCAATCGGGTATCAATTGCATACATGTTTCATATATTGTATTTACATTTTTGTCTCAAAGCTTTTAAACTGGTACCATATTTAGCGGTGTAAATGCCATCGTAATAGTATCGTTCCAACGCAAAATATTGCCTCATCACATTACTCTATCAGTTCCTCTACAGGGCACCGTCAGTCTGTTAAGTACTTGAGTCAATATGATGAAAACAGTCAACCATAATCCAAGATGTTGGTGTCTCAGTTGTTGTTGTTGTTGTTGTTGTTGTTGTTGTTGTTTTGTTCAAAACAAACGATCGAATAAACATACAAACAAAATATACAAGTAAAATTGATATTACGTACAGGATCCCGAAATTATGAAATTAATTAAACATGCTTTTACATATACCCAATATCTTTAATATACCTCATATCTTTAATATCTGCTTTTTGATACCATCTAGAGAACTATACAAGAATAGAATAATAGAAATACATATCAGTCATTACCACAGTTTAGATTAAAGCGATGGCATCTTAGCAATGTTCGTATACATGAACCCTGGCTAATTATTGCTGTCAAACAAAATCTTCTCAACTACAGAAGTCAGTGTGTTCTATTCTTATCATCCGGTATTCCGTCGGTGACGGCCTAAATGTGTTCAAATTAGTCAGGTCAAGCTATAATCCCATCACATTGCTGACGTAAGTGAATATGACACATGGTTAGAATACAGATGAAGATAGAATACACTTATAATATCAGTCAATTTGTACTTAGTCAATTAGTACTCAGGATTGTAACTGATATGTTTTACACTTGAACTCTCCAAGGAAAGACATTTATCCACGATATTAATAAAGTCCCTTGGTACTATGATGAATGTTTTGTAATCTGTTCTGGCATTAGAATTACACCATCATTATGTAAATACTTCATTTCAGACAGACTGGGGGGCGATGACTTTGTTAAAGCGATATTAATATGACATCTCTAAGGAAAGTCATATTGTATATTTATCACGTTGCCCGACTACTTCTTGAGAGTAATTTGGACTCGATTGTCGATCAAACAAAACTTTATAGCCACTGAAGACAAGAAAATATGACCTTTTTAAAAATACAAAACATTCCTTTCAAGCTATTTTGGTCCTCGTTTTATACTCTGTTGGTATACTGATTACGTTACTATTTTATCAGAAAACGTATGTGTACAGTCTTGGTTTCATTAATTTCACTATCTTTTGACTGAACTAATTTTTTTCTTGTGTAAATACGGTATTTTGTAATTATTCCGTACTTCATAGTTACTGTAGAGCAATTGTATTGAAATTTTACATTCTTCTTTTAGAAAGCCCTCATTATTTCTCATTGAGCCACGAATTGTAAAGTTCCAAACTAGGGAAACAGATTTTTACAAGCTACATTTTAGCTTTTCCCTGTTTTCCGGCCATAGAACTCTCAATTGTATTCTATACAGATGTGTTGTGCAATTTCTCTAGTTTGTCAATTTCTGTATATGTATGGCATACTGTGACAAATTCATTCTTTCTATGGCAAATAAACGAAATAATTATATGTGTTGATAATGTGAACATAACGCATCCCCTTGTGACAATTAGTCTACTTCGGGCAAACTCTCCAAATCTTTAACGCAAATTTACACTACACTTTTCGTCCATTTTAAGTGCTGTCACTTTAAAACGTCAACAGCCAGACACACCAACGTATCAAACACTGAATAGATGACAAGCTATACCATTTTGTTATCAAATGTACTTACAATAACTGCTTGACGTTGCCTTGCATTGATTGCAGTATGGGGAACTAGGTAGGTAGGGAATGTCATCTGAAGTTACCCATTTTGTTAGGAGGTTAGCATCTAAGTAGATATACAACTGATAAATAGTGTTATCTACGAACTCAGGAAAACAGACTATCAACATACTACCGGGGTTTTGGTCGAATGATCAGAGACTCAACAACGTATACGTTAAAATAACATAACTAAGCTAACAAAAATGATATCAGTGGAAGACACTAGGTGTAAGTTACGTGGCGTCTCAACTAGTTCTCTGTATCATAGTTCAAATAACGTCCGACTTTTAGTCTACAATCGACCATTGTAGTTTTCAAAACCTTTTATTTCAAACTTAAACCAGTTTGTCTTGCGGCCAGATGATACCAGGCATTAACTAAGCTGTCTTCTACTTTAAATTAGAGCTATTTTTACAAAGCAAACGAACCACTTAATTTCAACATAGGCGTATATCAACATTTAATTTGCACTTTCAACGATTGGTAAACACAGTTGGGGGTTGAGCACTCGTCCATAGTACACACTCACGTTACAATAGTACAGTACACTAGGCCCGTTGTATTTTCAAATCACCTATAATAGGCTGACAATTATCAAGCAGGCCCTTTACTTCCTCAGTTACCACCTATCAAAGGTACGGTGTGGGTAAATACCACTAACTATGGCCACTCAAAAACTATCTTTCCTCAAAAACAAAACGATGATAGCATGATAGGATGTGATTTTCTTGAAATATGTAATAGTAAAATAGTACTTGATATCAGTTTACCTATTTCAATGTGGTTATTGTGTCAGGTCAGTACGTCGTATATAAGACATAGGTTAATTGGGTAACTGTTATTCTATTCCACGTCTTACAAATTCATACTCCAACAGAGAAATGGACTCGATTTCCTGACAACGTGGAAAATGTTATTTTATCTCCGCTGCGGTAATAGCGTCCACCGGCAATGTGACATTTCTTGCCCTAAAATAACACTAGAGGACAGAAAAAGGACGTTGTAATACATATAGAATGGGCAGCAGACATTTCGAGTTAGTATCACCGCTTCTCTTCTTGGCCTCACATATGGAATATATTCTGTTTATTTACTGCCTTCCTACTTGAAATCTTGCAAAAAGTTGTAAAAACAACCCCTGGGTCATTATGACAACCATGCCTCATGCCATTGTTTTTACAGTAAACACTTTGTGAACACAATGGGTAGCAACATCTGTATCTGTGTGTGTGTATGTATGTATGTATGTATGTATGTATGTATGTATGTATGTATGTATGTATGTATGTATGGATGGATGGATGGATGGATGGATGGATGGGTGTGTGTGTGTGTGTGTGTGTGTGTGTGTGTGTGTGTGTGTGTGTGTGTGTGTGTGTGTGTGTGTCAATCTAAATAGAAACTATGTTTTGTTTTAGTATATGAATTAAACTGTCATGCTTGTTTCCAATACACTATTGATTAGATATATGATATATCCCATCGTTACGGGCCCAGTAATGTGTTTAACCCGATAACATTCTACATAGTTTACTTGGTGAAGAGAATTGTCTGAACGAACGTCTGGTTTTAAAATGTTGTGGTAGCTTAATGTATCGGGAGTTTACCATCACATACATATTCAGGTATATGTCAAGCGACGGTCACAAAGGTTCCTGGAGGTGAGCATCTAGAGCATGTGGGCATATGAAAACATATATACACATAACTAAATTGTCGTTCAGTGAATTGTGTTAAAGGGGGAACGAAATATGAACCTGTTATAAGATAAGACATTGTAACAGTATAACTTACAGAGCACACAATATAAACTACTTTTCAGCAGCTTTTCGATGTTTATGACATAAATTTCAATTAGGTGATTGTGATTAAAATAAGCTAGAGGGTATTACTTAGTAGATCTGCGCTCCTTTGGTATCAGCTATCTGTATCAGAAGAGTGGATGCTCTCACTGGGTGAAATTTGCACATATGCCACAAATAGGAGATAAAAATGCAAATTCCCCTTACAGGCCAATAACAATAATATTTTCTCAGCAGCTTTACGAAGTTATGATATAAATTTCACTTATTAAAAAAACAAAGTAGGGGGTCGTATTCAGTAGATATGTGCTCCTTTAGTTTAGTATCATCTATTTAAGAAATAAGTATGGTCTCTCAGTGGACAAAATTTGCATATGCTGCAACAAGTGGTACATATAGAAATTCCATTTTCTTGGTAAAAAGATAAAACAAGATAAAATGCAGATTTTATTTAATCTCGTCATGTCTCTGGTGTCCTAGATCAAAGAACAGTGAAGGCCAAAACGGTCCGCCATTATGGGTGCCCGACTAATCCCACATAGGTAGGTCCATTAAAGCATTACACGACGGATACATTCATTCCACTAAACCTTTTTATCATCAGCCACTGGAACTCCATTTTCATATACTTTCAAAACTATGCTTATTACGGATCATTACTGAAGTCATAACTCTCATCATCTAAATCATGTTGCAATGTCCTACATTATCATATAATATATAAGAGAGCTCCATTGCAGGGTCACATTACGGGTATTAAGGTACCTGTACCATAACAAATAGTATCCTGATGTAATAGTGTAAAACTGTGTTTGTGAGACATGGTGCAACCGTAAACAAGTATTGTCTTTGCACCATGCGAACTTTTTGCAATTATCCTACCTTGAACTAGTGTGGTTTAAATAGGTGTTTGGCTATATACCTGTAAATACATTTCTTCCATCTTGTCAGAGAATGCCCCAATTAGACCTAAAAGGAAATTGTGTTTGGTTCCGGTTACCCGACCACACCTAGTTTTTAACTGACGACCCTAATCTTTATTAAAGGTATAGGTATTCGAGAAAAAAATAATAAAATCGCGAAAATTGTGAAATCTCACGAGAAATAGTGTATGTGGAATCTGACATCAATTTAAAAAGACAATATAAAATTGTTCTTCCAATCTGTAATGGATACAGCTGATGGGAAGAAACCAACAACACAGAGACCATATGGAAAACAACGGAAAACATAATTACCAGAATTAGACACTCACACATGAAAAAAAAAATAAAAAAACCAACAATAATATTTTCTCGATATAACTGTAAACTTACATACTGAACATGTATGATACAATGCTACCCAGCATTAATGTTTGGGATTTGATGACATTCGCTAAGGTATGTGCTAAATTTGTATATATGCCGTTAAAATTATGACTAAAGACGGGTCAATACAGTAGCATTTTCATAATAACCTCGAAAATTGTAATTTGGTGAAGTCTGCTAACTTCCGATTTTGAACTGTTCTCTGTTTAGTGGAAATCAAGATATTATCGAGAAGGGACCATTTTGATACAAAACTAATGTTTACTGCAATTTTGAAAAAACAACATGGGGCTACTTTTCAATAATTGGCAGGCTCTGTAACAAATAAATGATCAATATATAAACGTGCCATTTCCCAGCGTATATGATTGCAAGCAATTATGAAAATTTGGTTTGGGTGTTGAATGTATGATCGCCTAGGGCTTTAAAGAGATAAATGTATGACAAGTTCGTTATGATCTGTTTATTTATCATACACGAGGAAACGAAAGAGGAACAAACATATTTACCTAATAGCAAGGAAGATGTTTCATTTGGTTAAATGTGATATGGAAAGAAATATGTTATATAGGCCACAAGTGAAAGTCTTCTGTTTTCATCCTTAATCATGGTAGAAAGATAAATAATCGATGGGGAAGTATAATTAATCATTCCTGTAGTACAATGCAACATTGCTAGAGCGTTTGTAATGTTTGTATTCCCAGTAGATCAGTTTAAGGTTGGAGGGTAAATATCGTACATTCATCATAAGTAAGCCTTCCACTGTAAGTATCAACATTTTTATAATATGCTATCATACACCAAACCGTGAAGTCTACTTGTACTATATTCAGTAACTTTTAAGATATTATCTTTTTTATTTATTTTGTGAAAGTATATTTTTTTTAAATATTGAGTAAATAAACTTTGGTCTTGGAAGAACATTCCATAACATTTATGACTGCAACTGTTGTTGCTGCTATTTTGTGGTGTTTGTTGCTGGGCTTATGGTTGTAGTAGTAGTAGTAGTAGTAGTAGTAGTAGTAGTAGTGGTAGTGGTAGTGGTAGTGGTAGTAGTAGTAGTAGTAGTAGTAGTAGTAGTAGTAGTAGTGGTGGTGGTGGTGGTGGTGGTGGTGGTGGTGGTAGTAGTGGTAGTAGTAGTAGTAGTAGTAGTAGTAGTAGTAGTAGTAATAGTAGTAGTAGTGGTGGTGGTGGTTGTGGTAGTAGTGGTAGTAGTAGTAGTAATAGTAGTAGTGGTGGTGGTGGTGGTGGTGGTAGTAGTGGTAGTAGTAGTAGTAGTAGTAGTAGTAGTAGTAGTAGTAGTAGTGGTGGTGGTGGTGGTGGTGGTAGTGATAGTAGTAGTAGTAGTACAGTAGTAGTAGTAGTAGTAGTAGTAGTAGTAGTGGTAGTGGTAGTAGTAGCAGTAGGTGTTGTTGTTTTTATGACGTATCGTAAATTTCATAGATTGAATATTACCTAGCGCCCTTTTGTTTTATGTTCTTAGACGCTAGGTTGTATACTTGGCATATTGTAATTGAGACCGAAATCAGGGCGGTTATGAAATAAAGTATACCTTCCAACTAACTTTCAAATATTTTGGCTCGTTACTGCTCTTTAAAATCATCACATTGCTGACAAAAACTCTAAATGTCGATATTTTCCAATCTTTTATAACATTTCACGGATAAAGGATAGAAAGAATCTTCCTTAGCATGCATCTGTGTCAAGGAATAAATATCCCTCCCAATCCTATATTTGATAAATTACATATAATGCAATAAATAAAACTATGAAATTGTAAAAGCAACAATCGTTTCAAAAGGGCGTTATGTGTACAGACACAATTTTCCTTGGTCAAACCGTCATTGGGTAAACCAATAAATTGATTGGGGTCAGTTATAATAAATTTCGGGTGGCATCTTCTGCCTCTGAAGGATGTCTTAAATTGTTATATATGTATATGGAATAGCCTTTGTAGCAATTAATATCAAATTGACAAGAATGACTAGACAGAAGGCCTGTGAAATATGTCGTCTGATTTTTATCTATCTAGGAAATTAAGGAGAAAAAATGAACACCAAACCTTTCCCGCTATTTTTCAACATTTCTATAGGGACATTTTTTCTTTCAGTATCATTTTACAAAATTGAGGTCTTCCTTCCGATGCCTGTACTCGTTAGAGATTTGAACCGTTTTAACCCATCTAGTACACAGAAACGATAATACGACATGAACCACTGACCTACGATTTTTTTCTTTGCGTGTGTTATGCTTCAGTGATAATACCTCATTACCCGTACCTGCTTTTCGGTACACAAAGACGACATACTATCTTGTTTATTATCTAGTACTTATCAAATACGTTTAAACTCGCTTGGTACTCTCCAACTTAATGACATTCATCCACACTGTAAACTTTTCATTCCATAGATAATAGTGTCGTTAATCTAATGATGCCCATCGTAAATTATGTCTTTGTTTGCGTAATAACTTGGGTTTTATTGTCCTGGTAGTAAAAATCCTTTTAAGGCATTCCGAACATATTTGAATGAATAGGAATTTCGTCATTAATAAACTTTTATAATATTTGAGAATAACCCAACCTTCTGTTAGTTATTTGTACTTACTTATCGACACGATTTTAACATCAGAGAATAGTAACTACCTCCATAAACTAGCTTTATACGCAATTCCAATATCTACTGCAAATATGGAATGTTTCCTCCTGACTACCGTTCAAGTCAATAATGTGATTTTCCCCACTATCGCTTATACAGGAATACATATAAGTTGTACAAGTAGCCATAACTTGAAGATAGTGTCAGAAACATGCTATTATAATGTATGGCTTCCATTGATGTCGGATTTTTGTAAACATAGCAATTTTATTAGCTAAAAGTTTAATGTCAATGCATTACTAGACTTATTTCTTCTATTCAAAAACAAATATTGGAATTTACAGAAAGTTACAAAAAGGTAAGAGTATTTATAAATATACTTAAGACATGCCTTATGCTAAAGGTAATCAAAAGGTATTTGTGTAAACTTCACAGGATAAGAATAAGATTGGACTGGATTGGATATTAGCGTATTGATCAATGCAATTAAAGTTATATGTTCATACTTTTCAAATGTATGTGAGTTACATAAAGACCTATCAATTTTGTACATGTTATAGCTGTCTGTTTATACGATACCTCGACAAGATCTTAATTGATCCTAATAGATTTATATTTGTCAAATAAGACGTTGTTATAAACAGTCACAAATAGTCTTAAAGGATAACTTTTTAACATTTCCTAACACTAAAGATTTTGTCAATGCTAACAAAAAAGAATAAGTTCTCAAAATTTGAGGCGAGATAGGGAGACAAAAGAGAATATGATTTTTTAAACAACACTGGGATATATAGCGACACTGACTGACTGACTAGACACAAGAAACGTGATATCGGTATTTACAAGGTATCAAATAAGCTCTGATCCTAAAAATACACGACTTAATTTATCATGAATTCTATCGTATATGATATATATGATCATTTCTATAATGCCAGTCAAATCATACAATAAAAGGTCATTATAGATTTGACATCAACTTGGACATTTTTTCATATCATTAAAACGTTGGCAGCTTAATCTAAGTAGAGTCTGATAGAGTTATTGATTGTCAATATTTTAGTGTGATGTACTATTAGATTAGAAAATGATCATGTTTCTTGCTAATGTTATATTTCGTGTAAATGCAATGAGCCCAGTTAAAAACTTATTTTAAGGAACAATAGAGTTACTGATATAAGTAAAAAAATTATTTTTGTTACAATTATGAGTTATTATTGCCTCGGTCCTGATGACGTTTTCCTTTTCATACCAAAATGTCAATTTCAAAATTGCAATTCGATTATATATTTTGAAGTACAATGGAAATCAATTGAGTTAAAAAAAATTGTCATCTGGCTCAACAAAAGTCTTACTAACATTGCTACATCTTATCGTCTGGTTCAACACAAATCTTGGTTTGTCATCATCCGTGGTAACAGAATCTTACCAAAATTGCTATATTTTATCGTCTGGCTCAACAAAAATCTTCCTAAAGCTATTTTTTCATTATCCATGGTAACAAAATCTTACCAACATTGATACATTTTCTTTGCATGAGCTACTATTATCTAGCAGATCATCGTCAAATCATACAAAGTAGTCTTCTTCTAAATCACTGAAAGTCTCTGGTTTCTATCTCAATCTTGGTATCGGTGAGAGGGAAGGTAAAATGAAACGTAATTAATCCAGATTTCTCAGGCTGATCAACGTAATCTGTAGGAGATACCCTTGCATTAGTAGCCCCCGCCTCCACCCCTTGAAATGGTACACCAGCGCAAAATGTTAGTGGTGGGTGAACTCTGTAAGTGGTACATCATGCATACTAATGAGTGTACCCCAGTTGTAGCTGTCGTAATGACTTCGACAGCAACCATATTATCGCCTGTATACAGGTGTATACATCGAGACCAACCCTAACGTAGAGTTCTATTTCCTACAAATACCCCCCCCCCCCCTTGGTAATGACTTGCTGGTATTCAATATACAATTGCATCCCATCTCTTATTTCCATATATATACCAGGTCACATTGGCCGGTTATCATGGGTAACGTGGTATTATATTATTGACAGTGCCAATGCTAAAAACTGGTTATATCAAAATGGTACAAAGAGGAGTAACATTGGAGGAATAACACAAACATTCATTTAGATTAAAAGCTAGTGGCGAATATAATTAGAAAATCGTATCAATATTTGGTACACAGATTAATCTCTGTAAATGAGGACCAATCTTGTCAAAAAAAACTGTTTTTACAAGTTTTCGACATGACATCTATATGTCTGGATCAAAAGAGCAGAATTTGTTCTTATGTTTTTAAAATTGGGTTTCTAGTATGAACTTAATGACTGAAGACAGATTTCGATTTAATAGTCGGGGTTTCTCGCCATCATTCCCCAGGTATAGAGAGTAGCCTGAGGGGTTTCGTGTGTGTAGTTTGAAATGAGGCGTATTATTCACATTCACTTTTCAGTTTGTGGAATTCACATTATAGGGCGATCGGCAGCGTAAAGTGCAGCTGCTTTCTATTGACATTCTATGCATTGTCAATTGCTTCGTGTTCGTAAATTAAGCCGATCAACGAAATGCCAGCTCCTGAATCAGATTCAATTTGATTAAATTGTAAACGACGTCCGTATGCTATCTGTACTCAAACCCAAGCTTTTGTGTCATTTTCTCCCCAGTGAGCAAGTTATTATTAGTTCTCGATTTACAACTTGTCTATCAATGAAGGTACATCGTCGAGCTCCTAAATAACACTTAGTTCTAAGGTGTCCTCCCCAGAGGGCGCAATTCAACTCTTTCAGGCAATTAGCCTCTCCGAGAAGAGTTCGTGCTCAGCAATTCCAGAATATCTTTTGTGGTCAACTCTTCTTGCATTTATACAACTACTAAATGCTAAGACATAATACAGTATTCATTAAAACTGTCAATTTAAATACATTCAATATTCGATGTTGATGCCATTCAGAAAGGACTTCCCACCATGTTCGTAAACACTAAAACTACAACATTTCCGATTTAAGATACAAGTCAGTGGCGACAATTCACTCAATCAACTCTAAAAGGCACTCGAAAGTACAAACGTGTGTCCCTGAAGACGAATTACACGAGGGGCGATATAGACATGGTACCTGTAAATGAGTGTTCCCTTGCAAGAGAAGACACCACTTTTGAAAACCATACTTCTTGCATGTAGTTGCTGGAATATGGTTGGCTCTCACTCCCACTAGCACTACGTTATTTTTTTGAATGTCAAGGTAAAGAACTGAAATTATTTCAACAACTTAGGAACGCATACTGATATGAGGTCACACACACACACACACACACACACACACACACATATATATATATATATATATATATATATATATATATATATATATATATATATATATATATATATATATATATATATATATATATATATCATACCAAATAACTATAAACAAATGAAACCAAATAATGCAATAAATGTATTGATACTGTACATTATTTGGGTGAGTTTCAATTGTTAATAGTTATTTGGTATTTAATATATAAAAAAGCCGTAGCACTAGGTATTGATCCTCATTGCTTTAGTATTAACGATTCCAAAGTCGGTGATTCATCATGGGCAGAGTCCCTGTGAATTCAAATTTGGATCCTTATGTTGAAAGGCTAATAGGTCAATGAGTACTGGCTTCTCACCTACCTTGAGGAATAGAAAGGTACAGACCAGCACGGCCCACGGAATCTACTAGTTGACGAGTTAGGTTAGCTGGCTAGAGCACTTTAGCTTGTATTCAGGGGACGTGGGATCGAATCCTACACGTGCCACTTTTCTTACTTCAAACGAAAGCAAGCGTTGTAGCGAGCTACACTAATTATGCTGTACAGTATACCTGAAAACAGCAACGACAATCTACAATGGTTAAAGTGTTTATATTTATTAGGATAACTTGAGCCACTGAAGTAAAAAGCTACCTTTCCACGTTCTATATCATTAGTGTCAGTGTTTTGCATTTTAATTTGCGAATCGATGTAAGGTCTACGTCACAAGTAACTAATTGTGAAAAGATAATCTTCAGTTTGCAATCACCTTCAGTGTTAGTGTAACGAACCACAGCCTGGTACGTAGACATAGTTAATTTATTATAAAGACTCTCTTAATTAAAGGACTTAATCTAAGTAATTAATCACATTGAATACATGTCATCGTCTACTGCAATTAAAAGATAATTATATATCGCTCCCAAGAGATCAAACAATACCTGATATGTATATCAGCAAAGGTCAAAATAGACTAACCAATTTAAAATTACACATTTATCAACGATATCTCGCTCGCCCGTTTCGGTCTACTTCGGCAATGTACACCCAAGGCATTGGATGATACATGGTTAGAATACAAAGAGTTGCACCCTGTACGCTACCCGACAGGAAACGAGACGTGCATATAGAGATGTAAACATCGACATTTAATATCGGAAGCTTAGATGAGAGTTGTGAAGTCAGTAAATAGTACAGTTGAAAGATTTATCAAAACACCTCATGATCTATTTTGAGTTTTTTCTTACACTTTGCTGATAAAAATGCAACATTTCAAAAACCTTGAATAACCATTATTGTTTTGCAGTATTTTCACTTGTAAAGTGTAAGTTTTGAAAGAGGTAACCAAAACTTGAATATTATGATGTAAAATTTATCACATTTGCTGAGAAAATAACAACCCAAAATAGATTAGGTGTTTTAAACACACAAAAAAACCACGAAATTTGCCGAGTACAGAGTCGTCGTCCAATGATTATACGGAAACAGCGGCGGTCACGTGAGTAAACTTAATTTATCACTTTACTAAACTAATTAATTTATTTATTGATTAGTTATCACGCCAACTTAGCCTTTGAAATTAAAGTATTACCACCAGGCTATTAATAAAAACTTCAGTAGTTACAACTGGAACGTTTTACACTTGTCACATCTAGGTATTCGAAATGTTGCCTTAGTTATGTTATTTGTCAACGAAGTATGTAAGTTCACCTCGTGGACCTCGTGGTAGAACCCTATCAACATCCCGCAAATCTTAGAATCTGTTTATAAATGAGTGAATAGTCCCGTACTTCTTTCATGACTGTGCAAGTTACCTTTTTCAAAACTTGCACATGGACATCAAGTCAGTAATAATAACGTTTAGTTTTTATATAGCGCTTTCCCACTCTGTGCCCAAAGGTCCCCAATTACAGCTGGGTGGACTGAGGCACAATCGTGGTTCAAATCTTGCCCAATGACTTTAGCCACTCAGAAATCAGCAATGGGGCTCGAACCTGCAACCTGCCGATTCCAAGCCGGCCACTCTTACCATTCGCCCGTCATGACTCCGCCAGAACACACTGTATGATCAATGACTAGGTTTTTTTAAATTTTTTTTTATTTATTTATTTGCCATAGAAAGAATGAATTTGTCACAGTATGCCATACATATACAGAAATTGACAAACTAGAGAAATTGCACAACTCATCTGTATAGAATACAATTGAGAGTTCTATGGCCGGAAAACAGGGAAAAGCTAAAGTGTAGCTTGTAAAAATCTGTTTCCCGAGTTTGGTACTTTAGTGCAGTGGTGCATATAGCAACCCATAACAGTTTAACTATTTCATAGAAAGCTTTAAAGCGCGCGGTTTCAACTGGCAAGAAAAGTAACAAAACAGCGAAAAGTAGTTGCTAGTAAATCATAAGGCTGTAAATAATTAAGGTTTGGTTTCCTTTCAATTGATTTATTGGGGTTAATACCAATATTTTGGAAAATAAGAGCGTAAAGTAAAGACTACACTCAGGCGGACATAATGAGGTCAAAGATGACCAATTTCACTGTTTAAGCTGATGTAGATCATATAAAATTCATGAGAACATTTCAGTTTGAATTAAAGTCCCATTGAGGTATACGGCTGATTAACGGTGGAAGTGGCGGATCTTGTACGACTACAATTCTTTCACGATTACACGATGCATGACCTGATGGATTTATGTGTCTATCTTACTTCCCTGACCCATTTTGACTTCCAACGCTCGATCAAATATTCATCTAAAGTACTTCTGGTTACACCGACGCTTTCTTAGTGATTGTCATGTAAAACCAACATTTTCTTAGTCATCGTTATGTATATTGCAAATGATACATTAAATTGTTGAGTAATCCGATTACTTCGTACAAATGGGATAACGACGCCTTGGGTATCAAGACAATATGTATGGCTTCACGTTACAAGTTTGTAAAAACGTCATTTTAATATCTTTCGTCGTATCGCATATCAACGAGACTAATTTTAAGCCTGATGTTCGTATTCTTCGACAAGCGATAGATTATTCCCTCTCATTTTTCCCCTCACAGCTCGTTACCTTTTAGCCTCCTAGTGGATAAACTATTTTTAGCGTTGGTCCTTCATGTCTACTAACGGCGAACTATAAATACGTTATCTTTGCCCAATATTAATACGGTCAGTTATAAACTTGCTTGAAGTTAAGGGGTCACGCCTCGATTGAAACAACTGGCCACCTGAGCGCCAGAGAGAGAGATTAAACGTAATTCCACCGTCTATAATTAAAGCATTCACCTGAAGGAATCGTTCAGTACCAAAAGAGAATCACGTTAGAATTTTTATTTCAACGTGGTATTGTTTTCTGTTAAAATTGTTGTCCACTCGAATGTACTTGAAAACTGATCAATCCCGAATACATACTAAAATAGAATAGCGTAAAAACCTAGTGTCATCAAGATGTTAACGCCACGTGTATACAACTTTTGACTTTGAAGGCGTACTATAAATGCGAAATTGTAAGGCGGCTACTCCATTATTTGTCGTACGAAGCAATAGTGGATATCATCGCAGTGTATGGGAAGTCAAAAGAGGCTAACTGAATAAGAATTGACAGAGGATCACCAACGCTTATGTTGCAGTGAAAGGTTCATACAAGTGGCAAATTGTACTTTGTTCCTTCTTAAAACCTTAGAAATGTCTAGATATTATGGAAATATAACCCTAGACAGTAAGCCCACCCTGATTTAGAACAGATTGGTTTCTTCGATCCTATTTGAAATGATGCGTTCATCTCTATTCGTTTACATGATATTGACAAAGAGGGCGCTATTTCTTATCATCACATATTTCTGAACGGCAGGTCCCTATGGAATCACGCCAGCTCCACCATGTTAAGGCTTGTTGGAGACAATTAATGTTAACTTTTCATTTAAGACTCTGATTGACTTGACTCCATCATGGTTTTTCAATGAAATCATCTGGGCATTCAATAACACTGTTTTGTTTCTAGAGGCAACCTTTTAGACCTTGCTGTATAATTATAGTCTCACAAGAGTGTGTTCAGTCACGCTACCTTGAAGCTATCAATGGAATACCGACTCGGTATTTCTTTCAAGTTTTTTGCCATGGGATATGATGACTGAATTTTCTGACATATTAATCAAAGTAATTTAAACACAGAGTACAAGTACAAGTACGTAGTTCAGTGACACAAACGAGTGTTATAGAGACTACAACACACATATTCACACATACACATACACACATACACGAGTCTACGACACACATTACAATATATGCACATATATGCACACATACACATCACAAATTCACATATATGCACACATACACATCACACATTCACTTAATATGCACACATACACAAACACAATTATAACAAATGTTATTAAATCGAAGCTCTGTACATTTATACCATAGGCATGTGTAGATTTGGTAAAGCTTAACTTCTAATATGTAATAAAATGCTTAACAATAATCAAACTGCTTCCATTGTTATCTTTTCAGTGTGTTCCCTAGCCAAACGGAATGTATCCTGCATAATATCATCCACAGGATGTGATACAAGTAAAGTTATACAGTCTGTGTGTAATGATCTCAAGATTCCACATTTAACGGTACCGAAGGAGAACTGTGTTATTGATAAATATAACGGCTTCTCGCTTAGTATACGACCCAATTCCATTCACCTTGACCAAGTAGTATTAGATGTCATAAGGAGATTGAAATGGAAAGAACTGGTCATATTCTATGACAGTGATACAGGTAGGTTTAATCTTTGACTATGAATGAAACTGTATTTGCATGTATGACAGGAAATGACGAAAAGTAAGCTTATGGGTTTTGGACATATCTTGTCGTCTGCATTTTATACATTCTATGGTTCAGACATGAAGTATGCGCTATACAATGTTTTGATAGAAACGGGAAATGACGTTAAATGTAGGTGAAAGCAGGTTTTTTGGTAAATTATTGTCTGCGTCTTAATACATACATACTTGATATTTGGATAGAAATAGGAAATGACGTCAAATGTAGGCGAAAGCGAAACGCTGGACACACTATATAGTCAGTGTCTTACATACGCGACATTTTGATACTATGTAACAGGAAATGACGTCATATGTAGGTAATAGTGAAACTTTCTACACATTCTAGCCATCATCTATATCTTACGTACTCGGTATTTTAATGGATTTCAGTATCATTTGACTAATAACTTTGCACAAACATTGAACTCGTCGGTAGAGCGTACAACGCGTACCAACCCAAGTTGTAATTCGTATTACTCTTGTGTAGTAACAAGCGTTGGGCCTAGGCCTATAAAAATCCTCTTTCTCGATGTCATCTTCTCAATCAATGAAAATCCATATTCTTTTCATTCAATTATCCTTATTGAAAACCTCAAAATTTCCTTGACTCAGAAAATAAACCCAGCGCTTGTAGGACTAGAATTCTACGAAAACTTGTATTTATCATGACCAAGAAGTGAAGTTACACATTTTAAAAGTCTCGAGTAAAGTAACACCACTTAAAATCAATACAATGTTACTAGTTGGGCAACTTTACAACCTCAAAGAAAAAGATCTCCAGATCCTAGAATTTACATAAATATCTCATCTAATCAATCTAATAGGTTTTTTTCTGTAAAATGTAATTATAATTTGGTTATATTCCTTTTCTCCAGCATATAAAAATGTAGAAGGATTGATGAGCTCGGCAACTGCTGTTGAATTAGTCTTGGAAGTGATCTTATTAAGGGTGACGTGGAATGATACAGAGAACGTGTTTGAAGTTAGAAACTCGTTTAGTGTTGCTTTAGCTTCAAAAGTTCGCAATTATGTTGTCTATTGTGATAACGGCAATAGTTTCATATTATTGCAGCAGGTAATTAATTTTTATGTCCTCTATTTTCATTGTTTAAAACAAGATTACAATGTTTGCTTTTAACATTCGATATACCGTAAACCACTATCGCCACCACCACCACCACCACCACCACCACCAAAGTCACCACCACCACCACCACCACCACCACCAAAGTCACCACCACCACCACCACCACCACCACCAAAGTCACCACCACCACCACCACCACCACCACCACCACCAAAGTCACCACCACCACCACCACCACCACCACCAAAGTCACCACCACCACCACCACCATCATCATCATCATCATCATCATCATCATCATCATCATCATCATCATCATCATCATCATCATCATCATCATCATCATCATCATCATCATCATCATCATCATCATCATCATCATCATCATCATCATCATCACCACCACCACCACCATCATCATCATCATCATCATCATCATCATCATCATCATCATCATCATCATCATCATCATCACCACCACCACCACCACCACCACTACTGGAACCACGGTCACGGTCACCTCTTCACCAACCATCATCACAATGACTACCACTACGATCACAATAGCAATAATCATCTCCACCGTCATCCGATCATGACCACCGACAAAAACACCAGCACCATGAACACCAAAATTACTGCACTCACCATGTCAACTACCTCCAATAGCAAAATCACATTTTAATCACATTACGAAACTGAATAAGTTCTACGCCTCTACGTATATCAAGCATATTGAACTATCACAACTGTACTTTTACTAACTGATGAACAGGACACCGTAGCCATCTGTATGGCTTTAATATAGATATGAATCGACGTGTAAAGGGGGTGTATAGGTATGTTTTATGACAAACAGGTAACAATATAAAGCACAAATCAATGAATATTTACATACTTCCTAACGTCCCGAGTGAATATCATGTCAACAACTCATCGCAAAAACCTGTGTGTATGAGGCGATACATTAGACCGATTACTATGTTTCTTACGCAGTGCCACACCTACAACACAGACAGAACTCCCTCAGGATACATTTTATATTTTTCGCGGATGTACCTAATATGAATACAAAGTGCTAATGGGATTCGGTTGTCTTTTACAATATATGTATATTTTTGATAATTTTATTGAATGTTATCTGTATTTCTAGTGGCACAGAAGCCAATAACATCATGATCTAGCGTCTCAAATGACAAAGGCATTGATTCATGTCTAGTATAACCACTTGTATACAGTAAATGACCTGCTTGTTCTGTTTTATTCAGGCAAGTGCATTTGGTATGACACAGAGAGACCATCACTGGATTATAACCACACAGGTAATGTATTCACATTATGATCTTTAACACTCCACTATACTTGATACGTGATAAAACACACAATTTTGTATATTTAATCGAAATTACGATACCAAATTAAAAAAAAATTATACCAGTCTAAATGAACCCAGTATTGCATAACATGTTACAAATAACGATCGTGGTATCACAACAATGGCGGATAAGTACTAGGGCACTCAAGAGACACGTGATCTACCGACTTGCTGCACGTGGTTCATTTATCTGAATGTGTCTATGCATTCTCACGAGAAACACTGATAGACTCCAACAACACAGAGATGACCCTATTGGGATTCCGTAACCACTTGACTACCTCCCGAAAGCTGTTAAACAAATTGGATTACTAACGTTGACAGCGTTTTCCATTGACAAGAGTAATGTGAAATATTTGCTTTCAATATTTTACATGGGGAAGTGTTATTTTGAGGACTGTGTCCTCTGTGAAGGGTGTGAGTTTAAAACAGATGCAAATAATAGTAACTGAAAATCAAGCACACAATCATTAATGTCTGACCATTCTTGCAAATAACCTGTAGCAAGATCAGTCATTCTGACTACGTAAAATATACAACCAATGAGCAACGATGCAATAGTTGAAATAAATGATCACTGTGAAGTAAAAAAACATGTCGTTCAACACATAATGCACAAAATAACCACGTCGAGAATAACTTCTAAAGGTTCTATATTCTATATTCTGTCACATATGATCTAGTTGTAACGGTTTATCTTCCCCACTCCTATTATTATATTAAGGTTAAAATGAATAACCAGTAGGAGATTTTACGTAATATCTTCTTAAGGTATAACACATAACACATGTCAGCTATTTCACAAGTCGATTAAAAGTAAGGAAAAAACAGATTAATAAACTAAGTTACTTTTTGGCTTGTTTGTTTGGTTTATCCGACACAATTAAAAGTACAGAAAAAATAATAAAATCACATACAACACCAAACTCCTGTGCTTGGATAACATAGTAAACTCGGCAGACATATTTTCACTGTGGTTCAAAGGCAAAGTAACAAATTATAGAATAGAATTTAAACAAAACTACATACAGACAAACAGATACAGTGCAAAACTGTTATCTTTCTTCTATAAACGTTTTGAAGAAGTCTTTTTTACGTTGGTTTTAAATATGTTAATTTTGACCAATATGACGTATATTACAATACAAATCATTTCATAATTTACTTGCCGAATATCTTGCGATACTTTAATAATGCAATGCCACAGTCACCTCCCTACGACATGTGAACAGTGATCACGCCATCCATACGTTCAGTGAATGAACAACTTTATTCCTTCCCTCGCAGTATGAATTCATGATATTATTTTTGTTTTGTTTTATTTTTGAATGTATGTGACACTTTGTGTACATAGGGTTTAACACCAAGCCCAACAAGGACGGCGAGCGGAAGGAGAGGAAAGCCGTCAGAAGTGAAGGTCCGTACGTCCGCAGCCTCTTTATCGTTCTGCATCGGAAATTAACAGATAAACATGCTAAAAGTGCGAGATGATTGATGGCATTCGTGACATCTCATTATTTAGTTTTAATGTATGCTAACATGCCTGCTGATTGACAAGATATACATTTGCAAGCTTATGATCTTACAACTAATACTGATACAGACAACATAAAGCGACGCCGCCGCCGACAAGATTTATAACAGTAACAACAACAACAACAACAACAACAACAACAACAACAACAACAACAACCACAACCACCTAATTTTGGGAGTAATATTTATGATCAAACAATTAATGCAAATGTACCATGCCCCATCCTTGACATTCGTAAACAATATCATAACAACAACAGTGATGCACGTTACTAACCTTCTGTACAAGGCCTAACGTTTCCCTTGGTGATATAGGTAGTGCTGTACACCAAGTGAGAAACTCGTGTGCTTAATGTCTGTGATTATCGAATTCAATGAAAACACGAACGAAGATAACACCTTGCATATAGTTTTGCAATTGAACCCGACATGATCATGCTGACTAATACTATTGCTAGTTGCTAAGACTTAAGACACAGACCATACATGTACGAGTATAACATAACTTCGTCAAAACTAAGTTGATATAATAAACGTTTACCGTTCGTCACATATTAACAATATGTTCGCTAAGTCACGTTCTAGCAACATAATGTATGTATGTATGTATGTATGTATGTATGTATGTATGTATGTATGTGTACTAGTTTTTGTTAAATTGTACAACAGTCCCTCCGTCACGCTCCCTCTATCTATCTATGTAGGAACTATGATTGCATTTGTTCTTTATATACATTTTCAGGATATTAGAAATGAGGATTTAAATAAGTTGAACAAATCGTCCGGGATTATGGCAATCATTCGACAGGGTGTTGATGTGAATTATTCGTCACCTTCAATCCGTGAGGCATGGAAAGCATTAAACCCTGACTTTTTACCTAAAATGAACTACAGTTACCAAACTGACAACATTACATCAATGACCATTTCACCAACCATCGGTCCAACTACCAGACCCGATACAGAGGTAAGTTTCAATCACTAAATTTGATACTTTCAATTTGAACATTCTTGTTTTGATGCCTTGAAAGCTGTTGGCTATAAAAGTAAGATTCTAGAGATAGCATTATAGAGTTGGCATTTGCGTTTTTCGATAGACGAATGCTAAAACTGCTTTGTTACTTGATTACAGATAATTTTGTTTCTCCAGAATTTAAAAAAAAAGTACGAACGAGCTTTACAGTTGAATTAAAAACGTACAGTCACAGTACATACATGCAATATATTTTACAGTTCAATTTAGATTCGGCATACTTGTACGATGCGATTAAAGTCACTGCTACAGCAATGAATACATCGATATCTAGTGGGACTTGGAGTGAACCAGAGGGAGTAACATGTTATAATTCAGACAATAGCAAACCATGGTCATCGGGAGACAAGGTCATACTGTCATTACAGAAGGTAATATGGCAACGTCTGATAATGTTTGAAATTTTCACTTTATTTCCAAGTTCACCATACTGAAAGACACTAACAGTACCTTTACAGCATTGATATGTTGTCTCCATACAAAGTATACTCAACCCGAAGATGTCTTTGTTGATCATTATATCTCCGTTCATAAAGTTCATGACATCACCTTACTAGTTGGCCGAGTTGATACCGGAAATACCCGAACGCACTCGAAGAATTCCTAAGACGCGATTGATGTTTAACCAACAAATTGTCTATCAAAACAACAACGGTCAACGCAGCGTGAACATTTAGAATCAGTTTTAGCATTGTCTTTTAGCGTCTGTCAATTACTTCTTTATCTCTGTCTATACATGATATAGGTTGATGTACAGGGCATGATGGGAAGGATAAACTTCAATGGATCTTACTACAACGACCACTTGGTTATGGAAGTTTTAAGCCTGGAAACTCGATTTGATTCTACTGTTGCCTGGAAGGTTGGTTCCTTGTTTTTTTCCCAAATCAATCTATATTTAGCTTCTACTTTGATAATGGACGAAATACACCATGAGTGTACATAATATTAATATATTATATTGACTTTACATCACTTCATTGGATAGATAATATAAGCAAAATCATTACCTTGAATCGTCGTTACTGTGGTTGACAGGCAGTCTTGGGAATAGTGACCTGTCCTTTTTCTGTCCACTTCAAATTGTAACCCAATCAGGCATGGTTGAAGTACCTCATAGTCCACTGTCTGGACATCAATCCAGCTGGAGAAGCAAAGCAAAACTGACAATATTATATGCGTTGCAATTATTCAAAAACATACAGTCACATGTACCCATCATTGTTGTGTAATTAATCGCCAATGTGAGAGAGCTTAGCACATTCGATTGGTCCCAACTTAGCTTGTGTATGTATTGATTCATGAATTGTTTTACGTTGTAATTCCTACGTATTAACAATTGACTAATCAGAATTTATTACACCAAATGCCCAGATATACAATTATCATTAGCCTGTCTCGTTCACATTAACTGAGTTCGTCACACTAAAGGTTAGCTGACATTTGCTGTCGACCAATGAGCGTTCTTGTTTTCATGTTCGCGATGTTCCAACCCCTGGTATAACACGTGTTTGCAAACATTCGATGTGTATATACAAATTAGAATTAGTCACACATCCAAATAAACTTGTCAATTATTGCCATTCAACGAAATTTGCAGTTGACTGTATTTGTTTCTTTCTGTTTTTAGTGATATAAATCAACTTGTAACCTATGAAGACATAATAGAAATAATAGACTGTATTGTTTGCCATGGTATTATTATAAATAATACTCGGGATACACCCGTCTGACATGTACAGAAAATTATGACATCTGTACCGCCTATTATATCAGATATTACTCGTATGGTATCTTATATTAAAATGCTGCTTTGACAATATAGCTGTATGCTAAGGTTAACAATAATAGCTGTCTAACTACGACTCGGAGCATCGGTTACACTATCATTATATGTTGCCATTTACTATAATTGTTATTTGACCATTTCTGTAGATCGGACAGTGGGACCCTGTTCACAAATTAAACTTAACTTATATGCCATTTCGACGTGGATTTAATTCAAGGAATTACACCATCGTCACCATTGAGGTAAGTTGATATTCTAAACATAACCGAGAAAGTATCGCGTTTGCAATGGAGTAAGAGTGCTGACTAGACATACGACTCTAGTAATAGAGCCTTTGGTTTCCTAAGATAGACACAAACTAAAGCTATTGTGATAAGCTTTTGAATGGACGTTGGTTTAATTGTAATCTGGGGCGACTCTCTGAAAGCTAGTTCCATAAACTTGCAGTGTACTGTTTTGGGACTTCCAATGTTAACACTACCTTGGTCAGAATGATTAGATTCGCACAATAGAGGAACCGCTATCACCCACTTATGTAATGTTCCACATTGAAAAAACAATACTTTTAGTTTGCTCGATTACAAGAGTGGTATGTCAAGTCAGAGCATTCATAGAATATAGCTAATGATAGATTACAGAATGATGACAATCTCAACATAATGAAAATCAGATTTGAAAAGTTGATTTAAAAAAGCGAATTAATTTCATTAAATGTCCACTTGCCATAGGAAGCACCATTTGTAATGGTGGAAGAAACAGTGATGGGAACCAAATACACTGGATTTTGTATCGATATGCTGAATGAGATAGCAGCCGCTCTAGGTTTTAACTACACTCTTTATCAAGTCCCTGACAACAAGTACGGTGGTGAGAACGAGGATGGTACATGGCATGGTTTGGTTGGTCAGGTCTATCACGGGGTAAGTAGTCCATGACCTAAACTCGTAACTTTGAAGTCAGTGTATTCATTCAATCAAACATTGTATCGACACTACACGAAAAGTCTAATTTACCCACCTTTACCCTACCTGTGACCCACCTAACCACCATCTGTCCAGGGGTAGTACGAGACGCAGTACCACTTTTGACTGTCTACAGCTGTCAGGGGAGAGATCACCGGGGATAAATTGAGTCAAAGGTGGAACATCGTCTCATACTCACCACATTTACATATCCTCTGTTCAAGATTTACCACGATGGAAAGACATGGTCAAATATGCATGCACAAAATCATACACCTGTCGCTGTATTGTTGCTGAGGGATGATGATTATGACCTCTATCATAGCTCGGCTCATATCAGTAAGCTTTGCCTTTGTACACAAAGCGTTGTAAAAGTATACCTCGTAGACAACAAAGGCAAATATCTTGCTAGTACATCATTTATGTTGTTATCACACAACCAGCAATTGTCAAATTTATGTCAAATCAGAATCAATAAGTTCGATGTGCAATGACTTTGTAACACATGACATTTGGCTCTGGAAATATTGTTTAAAAACTACCTCGTAAACCTTTACACAGTAAATATTCAGACTTCGTTTCCTTGACTACAGGGCCTGATGTGTTTGTAGATATTAAATCGCGTTTCATAAAGAGTGGGATAAGGATATACCTAACCATCTCTCTTACAGCATGCTGATCTAGCTGTGGCTGGAATGATCATCAACTCTGATAGGGAGAAGGTGGTCGATTTCACCAAACCTTTCATGAATTACGGAGTCGGAATATTAATCCGGAAACCGAACAAAAAGTCCAACGTATTTGCATTTTTAGAACCATTGAACATCTGGGTGTGGGGATGTATTCTTGCAGCGTTCTTTATTGTTGGTGTATTATTATATTTATTGGATAGACTCAGTCCATATAGCAATCATAACCAAAGACGACAAGAACACATACATCCTCATTATACTGACGATTTCGATTTAAAAAATAGCCTCTGGTTCACGTTCGCCTCATTTATGCAACAAGGTAAGTCATTTGTAGTACCCGATTCTTTTTAAATTATCGTTTGTTTTTACTTTATTTCAACAAGCTCGATCTAAAGGGACATCGGCCAGATCTGAATGTAGTTTGTGTTATCTTTGTTTCGTAATATGTTATTCTACTTATGCATTGATACATATCAAATCGTCACACATAACCGTGAGATCTATAACAGTGTAGTTATAGTTAGATGACGTCATTTTGAGATGAGATCTGTAACAGTGCAGTTAGGTATAATAGATGCCATCGTAATTTTGAGGTTTACCCGAAACTGTCGTTAATATTGTATTAGGATGATAGTAAAATTCCTGATGAGTTCAAATGTTATTTCAAGGTATCAATCAAGATTCGAGTGATAATAGTAAGTATTTTTAGGACAAGATAAGTTGGTCCATGTCCCTGTAAGGTCGCTATTTCAGTCGATTCAACAGGCATATTACTACAACTTGACACACTTCTTTCATGACTAGATGGCTGTATTGTTTACGTTATTCCAATATTCTATACATAACACGACTGGCACTCTCAAAATCACAAAAATCTACACGGTTAGAAGCGAAACTGTAGACCCAGCTATACCGTCCAAGCCCCCAAATGAGACGTTTTAGGTGAAAAAATGTTTTTCCTTTGTCCATGATAAATGGGTAGGAAAAATTGCAAACAAAAACGAACATATTTTAGCACCGACAATCTATCTATTCAGCAGGATTGGTTTGATCGTTCCTACATCAAGGTAGTTCCAACATGGCTTCCAAACGAATTAACTCCGATGCAAAAACCTGCATGTTATCAATCACAAAACGTCACATCCATTCATAATGTCAAATGTCAAAGGGGGGGGGGTATTGTTATGGTTATTTTGTTTTTATCATTATATGTAATTTCCTTGCATACCGTCTTCTATATAAAGGTTATATTCTTGGTCTCATATATCATTATATTCTTCATTTCAACCCATCGCTCCTGAATCTACTCGATTGACGAAAACTGAACATAGCGGCTCCATGGAAAGTACAAGGACCCAGCCAAGAAGGCAATAGTTTCTTCCTCCCTTGGTCAATTCTGCATGAGCTCATTACATTTGTGTTCCATTGCCCTGTAGCAGCTTTAGTCACGAGTTTTCCGATATTCAACATGTGTGTAAACGTTGCATCATGATAGTAATGTGTAGTTTGATGACATAGGTAGTTCTAGAATTGGGATATCATGTCACTGGTTTTGGTTTACATCTAAGACAACTGCCCTCCACGTAATTTTGATTTAACTCACCCCATATCTCCATCCCCATCAGTTTTTTTTCATTGCTCGTACACGTCATCCCACACCTACCCTTTAGTACCCAGCCTGTCTTGGTTTGGCAGTATGTAAGGTTTCAGTGTTGCTTAACACTAATTTTGCACATCAATCCAAATTGACCAAGGATGGACCCCTTGATTCTGTGGCGGGGATACGTTTTACAATAAAAACACAGTATTTCGAATATACAATGCGCATAGGAAACATGACTCTTTTTCTAATTGTTCAGGGCGTTGGACCGACCGTATTCTGACCCTATTATATAGTCATGACGTTGCTATGACGACATGGGAATAGGCATCCAGCTGGAAAGCGATCTTTTCCCCAAGCGTATCCAAAATGAAATATTTGAAGAAATAATAATGTAAAATACAGAGGCACAGAATCTTTGGTCCCTCTCTTGGTTTCTAATGCAAGCACTAGTCTGATAATTGTCAAACCCCACAGAATCCAAGTTACATTCATGAATGTATGTATGCTGGTACAGCAATGTCGACAATGCAAAAATTGTATCACAAAATAGACAGAGGGGAAAAACACTTCCAGCTCGATGCCAAATGATAGGGAAGATTTGACATTGATTACTATATAGTCTGTTGTAAGGTTATTCATAGTTGTCTGTAGATATTACTATTATTTATCATTTTCAACGGACAGATGCAAAACTTACCAGCCTACGTGCATCCATATATGCGACTGATAAGAGTTTCATTCGCGCATTACAATTAAAATCACGAAACTAGAATCACGTCGTCTGGCTCGACCAAAGGTTTACTAAAACGGCTACATGGCAAAACAAAAATCTTACCAGCACTGCTACATTTTGTCGTCTTGCTCAACAAATATCTCTCTTGGTAAGATTGTTTTGATGATAAATTGTAGCACTGTTAGTAAAATTTTTCAACTCGATAAATTGTAGCAAAATTGGTAAAAATATTTGTTGAGCCAGACCATAAACTGTAGCAGTATTTAGTAAGATCTTTGTGGAGCCAGACGACGTTTTGTTTCAGGTTTCGTTAATTTAATTGTATAACCTTATATATGATTTGATATAAACTCATTTATTTAGAGATTTAGCGAGTGTAAATCCTTCCCATTAAAGGCACATAAGCTGTAACACCTAGCATTTTAATGTGTGGCTGATGGGTGTGTTTGATTCATTCTGAGAGGTTCACTGAACATTTTGCATCGGATTCCTACATTTTCATAGAAATTGATCTCTTTACTCTGCATCTAAAACACTGACATCATACTGTTCATGTAATTAGAACAGAACTCGAAATTGGGAAACGATGCAAGTACGAGTATTGGCACGTTATTGGCAGGCAAAGCAACACTTGAAGTTTTCAATTAATTTAGTTTTTTTCTCCTTCCATAACTGGACACCTTCAAAATGTTGAAGCTTTGCTTGTTGAGGAAAACAACATTATCGTTACAGCATGTGTCCCTTTAATGCATCAAACGTTTTAATATATGCATCCCTAATTTGTAACTAAACACTCACTTGCTTTATTCTAGGTGGTGATACAACACCAATTTCCTTTTCTGGTCGAATTTTGAGTGCTTTCTGGTGGTTCTTCGCGCTAATTGTTATTGCAACATATACTGCGAACTTAGCTGCATTTCTGACTGTGACACGTATGGCCAACCCAATACAGTCATTAGAAGACTTAGCGTATCAACAAAAGGTTGTGTATGGCACCATAGAAGGAAGCAGTCTTCAAAAGTTTTTCGAAAAACGTGCACATGTTGGAATATATGAAAGAATGTGGAACTTCATGACTCATGTTAACCCTAGTCCATGGGTAGAAACAGATAACCAAGGATATCAACGAGTCAAAGATGAGGACTATGCTTTTCTATGGGATGCACCAATATTAGAATATTTAAAACAAACTGAGTGTGAACTTATGACAGTAGGAAAACCGTTTAATTTAAAAGGTTATGGAATAGCAACGCCACAGGGAGCTGACTACAGAGATAAAATATCCTTCCAGTAAGTTTTATTTTAACAAACAAATATTCTTATAAAACGGTTACTCGTGAGATGTCCAGTGATGTAAACCAAACTATCTAAACGTAATATATAAAGTTATGATAGATGGAAGGTAGACAGTTTTGGCTACACATACTCCTTGTACCAGGTAGAGGTGTTTCCCAACGGATTATATAACAACCTTTACTTGTTAACTGATATCTCGCTCTCGCATAAATATAACAACCTCCACGACACCAATTTGTTTTTATGTTCCTTGGGGTCAAGGGTGACAAAATGTAATTAACTCTAGACTTACATTGACGTATCTAGTACTCGGTATTCAGATCCAACAACTCATCGCCTTCAAATAAATAGATACATCACTTTCTGAGCTTGTAGAAATCGATCTTTAAAATACCACAAATGTATGTATGTATGTATGTATGTATGTATGTATGTATGTATGTATGTATGTATGTATGTATGTATATGTGTGTGTATGTATGTATGTATGTATGTATGTATGTATGTATGTATGTATGTATGTATGTATGTATGTATGTCGGTCAGACTGGTTGTCAGGCTCTCTATACATGTTTAGGTATATAAACGACTTATAGTGTGGTATTTGGTTGGGCAGTTACTTCTAGCATCTAGTTGTGGAAATATTTCAATGGAAAGTCACTAGATATGCAAATAATGCCTATGAGTGATTTTTGAACATAACCGCTAAAAGTTAATGTGGCTAAGACAAGATGATCTCGTGATCCATATCTGTACATAAGCTTTAGAAATAAGTGACTTTAGAAGGAAGTGCTTCTTGGCCAAACACTTAAACTTAAGAAAATTAAATATTATAAGAAGGGATCTGTAATCTTAAAAGAAAAAGAAAAGTTTAGTCAAAGGTACTGTAGACTACCTCGATATGTTGAATAACTTGACCTCCATGGTCACGTCTACAACTTGGCTGCACTTTAAGTGACTGTTGGGATATTGGACCCAATTACACAATGGCGGTAAATTCTGATAACATGGATTACTGCTCATAAACACGGATTTGAATCTTGGAAGGATGAAGGTTACCACGTCACGATTTCTCGTTTCTTGTACAGATTACATAAGAAAAGTGCACTTCTAATTAGAGCTATAGCGGAATTTTATGTTATTTGTAGCCAATACTTTGATGAGAATTGTCTGAGAGTAAAACCACTCCAGTTCACTATGAATGACAACGTTTTCTAAATGTTTAGGTATACTGGTTTAGATTTGTCTGTCAGTATAGCAAATTAACGTAGTATGCATTTTGCTGTTACTTTTTCAACCTGTTCTCAGTTCAAACCAAAAACAAAACTTAGGGACCACAATACAAATCATTTAAATGTACGTCGAAATGATATCAAAATTAAGCCTTTTTACAATCCAATATGGCCACCAAATCCAATATGGCCGCTAAATGCTATGTTAACTATAAACAAATACAAAATCGTCGATTACCTTGCAAAGAAGTCAGTGAACCCTATATTTTCTTCTAATATTTCAAAAGGACTAGGAAAAAGCTCTCATATGGCAATTGCAAAGTTTAGACAGATGTCGAGGAAATTGATTCCCGCATGCATTCTACCGTTGAGTTAATTGTTGATGAACTTATGAGTTGAAATACTTTTTTTTAAAGCTAACTAGAACATTAAGACATCACATAAAGGTTATTGTTAATAATTTACTTCAATTCTCTTACAGTATCCTTCAAATGCAAGAACAAGGCAAGTTAGAAGAACTTAGAAAGAAATGGTTTGAAAGGGAGAGTATATGTCCAGAGGATGGTCAGTCGGCAGGTAGAGACACAAGTGATATAGGTTTAGAGACAGTTGCTGGAGTTTTCTATATATTAATTATGGGTGCAGCGATGTCGTTTGTAACAGTTGTTGTGGAACATATGTGGCACAGACCATCCGTATACAAGAAGAGATGCAAAAGCATCAAAACAAAGGTAAAGTCCATTCTTTTTTTCTCTTTTGACTTGGATCAGTTATTTGTACTATTTATTTATTTTGGATATATAAGGAGTTTATTCATGAACGTATGACTTTATAACAGTGACTTTTAACAATTATGTATGCTGCAATTAAAATTACATTGTTTTAAATTTAGATTGAATTTAAAACGTTGTACACCCTGTTGTTATCTCAGGGCTCACTTTTACTAAATTTTGTCTTCAACTGTTTTCCTGGTTAGTGACAAATTAAATCATATCGACAAGATTACATCTTTTTGGGGTTAACAATATATTCTTGAATTTAGTTTGATTTTTCAGACACAGTGCAATATATCGAAGGATTTCGAATATTTCAAAAATTATGTAGATAATATATGCTAGCATTCTTTTGTTGTCATTTTCTTGTGGTGCTGCACGCAGTCAGCTCGCCAACAATAGCTTTGACCTTTGTAGCTTCTTTATAGAGAGACGAAAGCGCCTTAATTCTTTTAATTAATTTTTTTAGTAATTGTAAATCATTTCATGAACGATAGTATACGGGGTATCAGTATTAACACAGGCACACAGACAGACACGCACACAGACAGGCAGACAGACAGACAGACACACACACACACACACACAAGTAGACAGAGACAGATAGAGACAGGGACAGGGACACACATATACCTATTCCAAGTGTGCAGCCTTGTTGTATAACATATAAAATAGCCAAGTATTCACTAAATGAATACACGTATGTTTTTAAAGGACATTTTGCAAACGTTTACAAATTTTGAACGTTTCACAACATAACGATCACTCACAGCGTAAAGACCTGATGTGTTTTACTCAAATATATTCACACTTACACTGTGGGTTCTGACGTGTCATCATAACTAACACCAGTAATCCAAATATAGACTACATTACACACGAGTATTATTTCATGAAAGAAAATCTATGATTATTTCGTATATGAACGTTCACTGAGACTGCTTGCAATTCAGGTCCATTTTCAACAATGGAAATTCATATTTATTGCACTTATCCATCATTCAGAATAAGTGACGGGTACTGGCCTCTGTGATACTTGTACAGAAATCAAGCTGTAGGCAAATTAAGAAAGATACAAACTAAAACTATTCTTGCAACATGTTTATATTAGCTAGTTGTTGACGTTGTTGTAATTAACGCACAGTGAAGTGGTGTCTCTGATTGCAAGTTTCCCCAGGTGGCCGCATATTCAACCCCATTCAATGTTTACACTATTTTGATTATATCTGTATAACCAAGACACCGTTATCATCCACTTCTGTAGTAAACCACAGACAACAATAGTTTTAGTTTGTCTTTAAAACTGATGTTTCATTTCATTTCACTATGTCTGTATATTGTGTTTCAGCTTCAAGGATTGCGACACATGATCCAAATAGCTGTAATTTATAACTCATTTTCATCTACATGTCTGTGTTATCAAATCATTCGTCCCCTCTCCCCAATCCCTGCTTCATCTTTGTGATACATTCCGTGGTTTCCTCTACGTGTATCTGTACATAAGTGTGTGGACATTCTGTTGTTTACGTGTGCTCCATTTTATGCTGTATTTCTCTACTTTTCTCCATAGGAAACTTCCGTATGAAGCGGGAATATCAATACACTGTCTAGGTACACTAAACCTAATAACTGTTAAATGTTCATAAAATTGGTGTATCAATCATAGTCTATATGATACAAGAGTAGAACCTAATAACACACTAAGTGGCAGAATGCATGTGCTTTTGAAAGTTGATATACGTGAGTGTGATAGATAATTGATTTTGCTGATTTCATCCTCTGTAAATGCCCTCACAGGACTGGGATGACGAAAATGCTGGTCATTAATGTAGCAAGGTAAACTACTAACACACCTTCAAAACATTAACGTTCTCCTACCCCGTGTTTATCAGCCGATCTCGTACTCGTTACATACATGTTTGCTTGCTTTATCTTTCCCAGCATCGATGTTCGTGAAAAAGTCTATCCACGTCTTCCCTGACTTTTAAAAGTAAATCTGTGTAATATATTCTTTATTCAGAATTTTATATAATTTACTAACCACATTTAAGGTATATGTTCGTGCTTTATTTTACAGAGCAAGGTTAACTTTCAGATTGTACCACAGTGTAAGACTACCAGTGTCTGAGAGGTAAGTATAGCTACTATTAAAGTGGTCATATGGATGACAAATGGATATTTCTGGATTATTTATTCACAAAACAATTCTACCTGAAAAGCAGCAATGTGACACATTGTTTGTAACACAATAAATTGCCAAAAAAGAATTCAAAAACGTGTAAAATGTTTCTTATTGTACATACAATAAACTTTTCGGACTCTTTTTTGTGATTAATAGAATTACAAACATGGACTTGTATATGCTGTTTGACATTCTTGTTTCAAGTAGGAAAACATTGCTGAGTTGTTTTATGAACTACACAAAATCCAATTTGTCGTCCATATGCTATAACGGCCACTTTAAAACCTAAACCTATCACTGATTCTCTGATATGCAACCACATGTGGTATAAAATAATTAAAATATTGTTGCCATATTGCACTGAACTATAAAGGTGTGTCGGACTTAATGAAATCTTGTGAAACACAAGCGACTGTAAAAACCTGTCTGTACCTAAGATATATATTTAGTACAAAATAGACATAATACACACTGAAACCTAGTTTGGAATAAATATCACCGATTTAATGTGATAGAGGGCCGAGGGGATTTAGTGTATACATATTGAGACAAATTTGTGAGTTTCTCATGTTTTTCTAATATTTGTTATTCCAAAATTATGTGAGAATGACATTTTCCTATAATATATGCATACCTTATGATAACTATCAGTTGCTTGACATGATTCAACGTTGGTTTGTAGTTTGAACAATAACAGGATATCCCAAACAGGCAACAAACGTAACTACCGAAACCTATCAGGTTAAAGATATTGTGCCATTTTACTCTCGATCAACCCTAGTTGTGTTTTATACTGTATATATAGACTACCTCTCTTTACTGTAATCCATTATACAGAATCTGGTATTCCGAAAGGTTGTCACATGATTCAATTATATAAGTGATGAAATCATCGCTAACAGAATCCCTCTGATGACAACAATCTCTTACATGTACAGGCAGACAGGATTGATATGTTTAATAATTCGACTCGATGTATATGCACATCATAGATATAACGCATTCCTTGCATAAAATAACCTATTTAAGTGTCATTTCCTAATTCATTCCTTAATTTAAATTAGATTATTTGAAAAATAGATAAATCAATTACCCAATTTAATGTTATAATTTGATGCATTTAAGAGTGTCAGCTACACTTAAATTCCCCTTTAGCATTGCAACCATTTAGACATAATGAAGATTGCACTGATTTGTTCCAGAGGTAATATAGTATGAATACGCCAGAGAACTTCTAAATTCCATCACCTGTAGAAAGACAAATGAACATAATCATCCACGTCCGGCTTGTCCATGATTTGAGCTCTGCTATGACGCCATGCTCTGTTTGTTTGTCTCAACTACTGGTAATCCTTAATTTTGTGATTAAATAAGAAAGATAGACTAACTATATTTATTTTGATTTATATGTAGGACAAGAAGGTCACTCAAACTCTTGGCTAATGACGTCATCGGGTAAACATCGTAGCAGACTACAGGGAAGTACTGTACGTTGCTATGGTAACGCCGATCACAATACTACAGCTAGACATAGGTTACGATGGAAAGTTCACATTATCGCTGACTGTTATAATACCAGGGAACTTTAAAGGCAGAGCCTTTCGCCGTGACGTCACAGCGTCATATCGAAAGTGGACTGTAATAATGCTACGAGATATATAAACTGTCACACAACATGTACTGTAGCGTCACACAGCTCGGAAGAAGACCCTGTAAACTGTTTCTTCACACACAATAAACTATCATGTCACACAACTCGGAAGAGGACTCTAAACATTGATGGACGTTCAACCATTTGGATGTTATTGACTTGTTTCTAAAAGCTGCTAGCTATCATGGCATTCCGAATTAAGTTGTACTCACTTTATTTTCAGCTGTTGAACACTTATTGTAAAATAATCGTTGTTATCATCATACTGGGTAATTGGTTGATATGTTGTACATATATAAATAAGGCCCTTCTATAGGATTAAACATACCAAGTGAATTTATGGATTACGTCTGTACTGATTAGAGTTCCGTTATCTAAAAATTACATTTTTTAAATAAATCAATAGTAGGATATTGGAATTATTTTTTTTTTCATTTTTCTTAACTTTCCATTGTTTGACATGCAACCAGAAACTTAGTCACATAAAACAACCACACAATATATATTAAGACGACGGGGTATATATAATTGAACTTCTTGAAATAACATATATAAATGATGTATGGGGTGGAATGATCGATACATTTATAACCAGAAGCCAAAACTAATCTATTTTCTAATTCAACATGACCTTTGACATACAGATAATGCACACTGCAGTCTATTGTACGCTTTACTCACATACCCCATGGAAAGGTTATCCGCATGGAGCGCTTATTAAATACAACATGACAGACTATGTTTTGTTATGGTGGTAACAAATCTCCTTGGTTTATGAGGTATAGGATCACATTGTATAGCTAAGTAGGGTGTAGGAATTCCTTAGTGTGTAAGGCATATTGTGAGTGAGTGAGTGAGTGAGTGAGTGAGTGAGTGAGTGAGTGAGTGAGTGAGTGTGTGTGTGTGTGTGTGTGTGTGAGTGTGTGTGTGTGTGTGTGTGTGTTTGTGTATGCGTGTGCAAGGCAGGTTTACAACACAATATAGTTAAACACCCATCCTAACACTTTTGAAGGAAAGTTAGGCCTCTTAAAGGCATACAGGTTCAGTATTACTTCTATCAGGTCTAGGGTACATGTGCCATCAAATACTACTTCTTTATGGGTGATATGATTACTATGAAACATTACAATCATGTGAAAAATGCCGCTGAAAAGGACCGCGAGGTAGATATGTGCCATCAAATACAACTTCTTCTTGTTTTCAAGCAAATCAAATCAACAATCTTTTATATTCCATACAGTTAAGCAGTATTCAGTGGCCATATTGGATTCTAAACTACCTTCATTTTGACAACATTTTGACCTCACGTTTCAAAAATTAGTACGGTGACCCATTTTTTTCTGAAATTTTAACTGCGAATAGGTTGGAGCTTTTTGAACAAAGTAACAGCAAGAGCTTAAACAATTTATTTCCAAGAATATTGTGCATTTCACTTTAACACACCGTTATGTTATTCCAATTATCGTCAATGTTCGCCATTAGTTGTCAATCGTCGTAGTATTGATAAATATGATCAATGTTTAAACCATCTGTAAAAAAAATTGTTTGAAAAACGATGAAATTGAAAATTAACATTTTCCAGTATTTGGCTATTATTTTTTGATGAACTCGGTAGCTCAAAACATATCTTACAAATAATATTATTTGTAAGCTCCTTGCGTCTGCTTTCTAAAGTTCCTTCTTTAAACATTCATATTTCTTTGTTGCTGTCATTCGCAAATAAAGAAACTTTACATTTCCTTCATCTACATGTTCCCCTCACACTCAGTAGATGACGTTTCAAACAAAACATTTCAAATATACTTTGACTAGACAGAAACTGTCTAAATAGAAAAGTATTTATACGACGATGCAGAATATTATTTTGTAAAAAGCAAATTATGTCCCCTGTGGTAAACAATTGATAAGACTCACAACTCATGATTCACAAAGCAGCGTTCTCTGTGATATGTTTAGAAGAGTGTGCCATGTTTACAATATATTTTTTGGTATTTCAAGAGTTTGGAAATAATTTTGCTATTAATTTAAATATCAAAGAAAATGTAAGGTGTGTATTTTACTTTGTTTACGAGAATTTGTAGGATTGTTTGAATGAACACAACGTTTCCCTTATTAGTTCACTTATAACTTCCTTATTTAAAAGTATTTCACAAAACATATGGTCCGTGGCCAATTGCGGTCAACGTATTTCTTATTGTGCATAATGTAATTGAAAATGGGGAAGGGGGGGGGGGGTTAGGTTTGCCGTCATTGACCTCGGGCCGTATCTGTTTCAGATATGACACTTCTTTTTCATAGTCATGATATATCATCGTATTATGCTGTTAGGTGTGCACAACTAGTGGGTGCCAGATGTTTAGATTAATATATTTGATATTCTCTGTTTACTGATCAATGTAAGACCATTTTGTAAGCTCCTATATGTCAACCCCTATTTAGAAATAGATTTTTAGGAAATATCTCAACGTTAAAAATCACAGATATTGTGGTTTGCAATAAAAGAATTGAAGAACTTATATCATCTCAGTATTGCGTTTGGTATATTGTGTGATGTGATATAGTCATTGTTAATGCTGCTAGAAACAGTATTTTAAAAATTTTGAAAAGCCAATGAACAACAAAATTGTCAGTAAATTAAACCTCTAAGTTTCTGTGTTTGGTTGTCTATGCCCTTGAACACCACGGTTTTTTTTAGATACAACAACTAGACATTTTAGACTAGTCGTGTAGCGATTGTGTAACCAAGTACAGCTCGAGTACAATAGACACTAAGCACATGTAATCCTCGTTCCAGGGACGCAGCCTCGTACCAGCACATTTAAATGCCACTATATGAAAACAAGTGTTATTGTCTATGGTTTTTTGTTTACAAAGTTTGATATTCTCTATTTCTGTTGGCCAATGCACAGGCATCGGTACCCTCACACCACACGCACTGGGGTATACAATACTTCACACTTAAAACAACATATTGTTAAATTATGACGTTCTGCTACTACGTTGTTATCAACCATTTCTTACAGGGAATCACACTCACTTGGCTAGCTTAGAGGTACTCACTCAGGAATCCATGCACATTGACCAACAGGATGCTTGTAGATAGATTTATTTCACAGCTTAGCGACAAGTATAAGGCAGATAAGATCAAGATCACGATCAAGATCTTTATAAAGGTAGGATTCTGAAGGACTTCCTACCTCCATGGAGAGAACCAGCTCTCACCATATACTCATCCCTTACATTCTGCCACTCAGATTGCCCTCCCGGCTCTCCATTATTTCAGTACTATTAAAATGTAACACACACACACACACACACACACATACGCACACACACACACACACACACACACACACACACACACACACACACACAAGCTGTCTCAGGACATATGGTTGACCTTCGCCTTTCCTATTGTACTGTAACAAACTGTCTCAGGACATATTCTATTATACTAGTGCTACAGCTGTTTGCCTCAGCTGTTTAAGGTCAATCGGACATTTCTATATTTCTGCAAGTCAGTTAGCTATCAAATTATTAACAATATCGATTGAGAATACATGCAATCAAGAAAATATTGGATGGTGAAGGGCAAACGTCACAGAATTAATTCAGTCATGCTAGAAATAATAAAGTACTGTAGTAACAGTTACTATTGTCAGTTAATAGGCCGCAAATATGGGAGAAAATGTGAATATGGGAGAAAATGTGAATTAGGTTTTTATGAGACGGTCAGTACTATTAAATCAATTTTAAAGCTCGCACCAATACACATGAATCAAGCTTTCCGACTGATAGTTGTGCCATTGAAAAATCTATGTCTAGTATCGTATTTCAGGGCTATCATATTCACTGAAACATGTATGGTCTCGCAACGTACAAATGTATTTCAGTGCGATCAAATTCGTTGTAAGACCTATAGAGCAAACGTTCGAACTAATAAAATGTAGTAAGGTATATACTATGATTTAAGTCGTCATTAACAGATGACAGATCTATGTCTAGCAACTTATTTCAGCTGCTAACAAATCTGTTGACAGATACATAGTCTAGCAATCTATTTCAGTGCTATCAAATTTGTTAAAAAGTCCAACAGTGTTATCAAATGTATTGTTGAGTAGTGGCTTATCTTGTTCATCTGTGTGTAAAATGACACTCTATGTGTTGCTCAAATTGCAATAATCCTACAGACCCGTGCTTTCCATTGATCAAAGTGAAAATATTACTTATTTCACATTCCCACCACACAATTTGAACAATGTTAGGAGTGATAAACGGCTCCCATTTCGTGTTTAATTCGGTTTCATAAAAATGACAGTTTAGAAAATATGATAAGGCATCTTATCAACAAATTCACCACTTTGATACAATAATGTAATCTGCTTTTTCCTAGAAAACGAGTTCAATATCTTTTTGCATTTACGTCAAATATTTCACAACAGTGCAGAGGAGATTCACCTTGGTTTCATTATGTTGATTTATTCCTCAAACATATCAAAGTGAACTGTGCCCAAACACTGATTGACAAGCACATATTTGACGTGACGAAAGTTTGCTGAAATCTTCTTCCTTGATCACAGTAGTAATAACACACACGAGAGACAACAACTGTAGGATATATTTACATCTAATTTTTCGGAGTGCATCACAAGTTCCTCATGCATTTCTACATACATACATACATACATACATACATACATACATACATACATGCATCTAATTTTTCGGAGTTCATCACAAGTTCCTCATGCATTTCTACATACATACATACATACATACATACATACATACATACATACATACATACATACATACATACACTTTATGAATAAGGTAATATCTCTAAAGTCACCTTGATTTCAGTAAATATATGTCAGTTTCATTTAAATTATGCAAAATGTTTATTGTGCATCTGTTTCTGTCTCCTGTGGATGCCCTTTCTAGCTAGGGCACATTATCAGCTACACGTTTTTATCTCAAGTATTAGCTATATAGAGAGGCTGAACATATCAATTGTAAAAGAGAGCAACATGTTCTTGTTCTTAATGAACCATATAGTTTTTCCCCTGAGTGTCAAATTTGTAGGTAACGATGTCTGAGCCTTTAATCCAGCCCAAATAACCAATGTACGCAATGGCGATAGTACGTACCAACAATTCAGTAGTTTTTCATACCTCATCGCTATTAAGAGATGCAGTCAATATATTGCCATGGTGGATCAATACTCAAGTACTCTCAAGGAAATGCATCCAAGAGCGTGTGTGTAAGCCAAGAAATATTGGCCAGTACTACACTTCTCCGGAAATAACTCCAGATTTTGCACTTAAGTACTTATCACATACTGGTAATAACAAGTTAGTTTAGAATGGAGAGATCGCTGCCTGATGACAACAACAGAATGTAGATTATCTATGAACATCTTTTAGAAATATAGAAAATTGCGTTGTTTAGGTGTACTTCCCATCAACAAATGTCCACCATTCCAGTATTTTTCTATTTCCTCTTTCCCATAAATATCAATAAATACTATAAATACTACTTATAAATATGAAAACAATCATATGAATTCCCCATGTATAAAGCTATCCTCCCCATCTATTGTGGTTTCAACTGAACAATGGCCAGCATATCGTACCTTGCTATTATTACGCTTATTAAACACTGCAGAACTAGCTCAGACAGACTGCGATCGAGAGTTCCGCCAACGGCGCTATTCTTATTTGGAGACAACAACATCGTAATATGTTATAATTGTGTCGTATCTAACCCAGTGGATTGCATCGACCAATACTTCGCGGAGTGCTTATGCTTCCAAACTGATAACAGTCGTTTTTCACAACACAAGAAAGAGTTTCACATCAGTGTGAACATTCAGAATAGCGGGTCAGATGTAATATCGAGCATATGTTGAGTTTATTCTTTCCGATATTTGATCTGGATTGGGAAACAAATCCCCTTGCTTCGTGAGTTAAATTCAAGAATTTGATATGATGTAAGACATATATCTGTGTATGGGAAACATTTATTTGAAAACGGAAGCTTTGAGGTTTCCTATCATAGCACGACTATCGCTCCTAACGTTGCCTTGGATCTAAAACACCGCAATGTTTTCCATGTTGAGATATGCGTTAGGTGTGGCCAACTTTATAACGTTGTTTATCATACTTGGTATCGGAATACAAGATATATTGAAAGGTAAGTCAATCCAACATAATTATAGACTAGTCAGGTGAGTTTCGTACACCTATTTTACTTACAGCTACATTTTGTAACTCAACCCACCAGTTTGCAACATTGCATGGTCGTACATCGTCTTGCGTATTATAAGCTCCCAGCAGACGAATTATTTGAACAAAATCCACAGACAACACCTACATGATAATTTCTTTAATTGCGCCAGGATTTCCTTGTGATAGAATTATTAAAACGCTACTTAAAATAAGGCTAACATTATTAAAGTTAATTTTCAAAATGTTACAGAAAAATAAGTACATTATACTTCCGGTGATAAAGTTGTTTATCCTCTCTTTTAAACGTTATAATCGTATTACATGTATTACATATGGCAAATGATTTCGATACATTAAGCAAGGCCCAACACACTTTCATGTTAGCTTGAATCCTTAACAAAATACTTCCAATCAAACACAAAACAGCCTTAACAAGTCTCAGAGTGCGTTTTAACAATGAACGTAATGGGATAGTATTGTGAAATTAATGTATAATTTGATGTACTATCTTCATCATTTTTCCTTTTTGGGGAAAGAAATACAATTTCTAGGCTAGGAAGAAATATTCCAGCCATCTTGTTTGTGAAGTAGACCGATTGTAAACGACATCAAACGACAAAATGCCCGAGGGGTTTTCGTCATTTACCACAGAAGGAATATTTACAATACGTTTGGGGACGTCGAGAGGCGTATGTGTCTCTGAATTTTCGCTGTGTACCCTTATCTGAAAAGTTTCAAAATTCATGAACTCTTCATACCTTGAACTTTGTAAATAAACAGCAAGGGAATTGATATTGAAATCATTAAAGAGTTTAAAGGGTTACACAGAAGCAGTCAATGACTGTGTAATACAACTAACAATATTACAATACCATGTACAAATTTAATCTCATTGTTATTCGAACTTCTTTCCAGTTGGGCGTATAATGCAATTCCTCTAAACTGCAAAGTTCCATAAAATTTACGTCACAAGAAAAACAATATGGACGTTCACGAGTTGATCCCGCGCAAATAATTCAACTGCTTTAAAATTTCGACAACCCGCGCCAATAATTCCAATATTATAGAAACTTTGTGGATGAAATATCGAAATTGATAAATGTTTGAACTTGGTTTATTCCAAGCATTATTTGACTGAGTAGACACAACCTTGAGTTTACATGCATTGTAACTATAGATACAGGTCTGATGACCCTCCGATTCGAGTTCATTATCACAAAGTGTAAAGTTCAAGAGCATTTTCACCAAAAATTGTGAAATTGACATAGAAACCACGATATGTAACCATAGAAACTGTCACATATCGTCTGACGTATTCTCAACACATTCAACATTTACTGCTCTTACACGTCACTCTCGCTATCCCCACCACCACCACCACCACCACCATCATCGTCATCATCATCATCATCATCATCATCATCATCATCATCATCATCATCATCATCACCGCTGCCGCCATCCCCGCCACCGTCATCATCATTATCGTCGTCGTCATGGTGAAATAAACGTCATACAGCAGAATGTGTACGTAAACAATGCAATCCGTAAGGACCCTATGTGATCACTACCTCACCACCGTGGAATCCCTTCAAAGTGTGGCAAAAAGTTGTATTGTATTCATAATTAAACAAATTTCCCTTCTTTCAAAAAAGGTCACAGAATTTCGTTTGTGTACCTAACTCTCTTTCACATAATGAATGTCATGCTATTTTGTGAAGGTGAATTGTCGATCAGCTGAGCCTCGTCCATACGTCCCTAACACCGGTAAACAAGTTGAGCACAATTTGAACACGAAAATTAACAGCTTCTTCGATAATTCGGTTCCGTGAGAAAGAAATAATTGGAAATCATCAATCGATATTCTCCTTGTAAACTCATCCTGTTATGACCATGAGATGTTTTCAAACCTTCAAAGGGAAATTGGCATAAAAATCGCGTAATGCAATGAAAGAGGAAAGACAGATTGGATATGTTGATAAATTGATACTATTTGAGAGAACGTCGTGATATGTTGCTTGTTATTAATGAAGCGTAAACATTTAGTATTGATATCATATCTTTTTCTTTGACCCCTTCTGACGTCTGGATCGCTACACTGACCATCAATTATTATGGTCTTCACTAATAAAAAATAGCAGATATCACGAACAGCTTCAAAACATCTCCCGTCCAGGAAATAATGCTGTTTTTAAACTGCGATATTGTGTTAACTATGACTGCATGCAGTTGATGTAAGACCCCCCCCCCCCACCTCCACACACGCACAGAAAAGGTAAACACAGACACAGACACAGACACACACATATATACAGACATATATACATACATACATACATACATACATACATACATACATACATACATACATACATACATACATACATACATACATACATACATACATACATACATGCATGCATACATACATACATGCATGCATACAAAGGCATATGAATACACAGACAGACAGACAGACAGACAGACAGACAGACAGACAGGACGTTAGGTAAATCGATCCATTTTTAGTTCTGAATTTGTTAAAGGCAGTTTTATAACAAAAAGTGTCATTCGCCACGCCTTGTTGAACTTTTGAGCTTGAATCGATTCTTCTCTTTCCCAAGGCATTCAGATAGTTGTGAACGTGATGACATCGTACGTCAATGGCTTGGTCGATCCAATTCTCAAACGTAGATCAGTACGTCATTGAAGATGAAGTATGTTTATCCTAAATGTGAACCATAATTTACTGATGTATAGTAACGAAAACCCCTAAATATGTTATATCACAAATTTGGTGTACCAATGACGTAAGCCATTAATTGTAATATACAGTTGTTGTACTTAGGAGCCGGGCAATTTTAACTGACAGGGGGGGGGGGGGCTAGTGTTTTTGGTGGGAAGGGGGGGGGTCATTTTGAAAAATATATTTATATGGTGTTATAGTAACATCACTACTGGAAGACCATGTATATATACTTTACATATAAAGTGACGTGCTGCAAATATGCATGAAGTGAGGGGTCATTTTGGAAAATGTGGTCTTTACTGGGGGGGGGGAGGTCACTTTGCATTTGGTCATCCGAACTTGGGGGGGGGGGGCAATTTGAGTGAATCCATATTCAACTCCAAAACACCGACCCAAACTGTCACTTATAAATAGCCGGCCCCTTATCATTAACATATTTATGTTGTAGTGCTTGTTGCAACATTTTTTTATCAATGATTACTTTGTGTTCAAACCAGGCGAGCGTGCCATTACGAGTATGTTAACATACGAGTAAATATATCAAACCTCTTACACGCTTGTTTACAAACGGCCATCAATGCAGCGTATGCAACATCATCAACTGCTAGCAGAGAGGTAATTACGATCATTAAAATGACAGTTTCGTGTAAAGTATAAGTGAATTTGTTATCGGACAAAACATCAATGTCGCAGTTACTGGCGTTTTACTAATTAATGTTACTAGATTTTCTATTATGGTCAGTAAAAAACGGTAACCATGGTAAAGAACATTATTAATTGCTACATTTCTTGGGACTTAAGGGTTGTTTTTACATCAACTATACTGAATGAATAGGTTCTGATTTACAAATTGTGTGGTAATTCAAAAAGTACACTTGATAAAGTATTCAAGGAGTTATCGCCCGTTGCTACATAAGAAATAGTTACGAGTATGTTACAATTAGGAAAGTACGTTTAACACTGCTCTCCGTGATTAGCATGCCTAGTGTTGAGGATTGTTTGTAATGTGTTCAGAAATTATTCTCTTATTCATTTTAAGTTTAACAGATCACTGTCGATATTGGTCTTGAGACATTAGGTTTCATAGCATCGGGTTTCAGTTGTGTAGCATAGAAACTTTGAAGAATATTTATACTTTGGTATTTTAAATGATGAATAAACTCATTTACCTAACTGAAGCAGTATATAGGGACAGATGAAATAGACTGTTTTTTCTAACTATAAAAAACACCAGTTACTGTAGGTATTTTGAAAAGATGGTCCAAAATATATAAGACATCGGCCTACAGCAAGCTGTTGAAGCGATCTGTTCGAGGGCGATGGCCTTTTCCTTTCGATCCACTCGTGTTTGTGTGTGACCATTCCAACTTGACGATGCCCTCGAGCATTAAAAATATCTCACATTTTATTCGCCAGCAAATGTTCCGCTAAGAGCTGAGATATAATTTGAGTAGACGAGTTTTATCATTTCCTGGAACCCTACAAGAGTTCAACGACTAGCAGATAGTGTACTTTTAATGCCGCGTTTAATGAAGAAACTGGAGCTAACAATCAAACTTATTAATGGTATCACTGAAACCTGTAACCCCATCGACCTTGCGTGACGTTGTAATAAGCATAAAATGAGACCCAACTAACCCCAATTCTGATTGCCACAATAATCATGCAGTGTTTTCATCTTGATACTGTTAATTCATAGTGTGGATATGAGTCACTCTGGGAGGTTATTTGATATATGACAAGTGTAAAAATAGTATTTCATGAAGTAAAATAGAACTACTCTAAGTGAATACTAATCTTAACACATTTTGAAATAATTGTAACTTTACAGGCAAATATATATAAAAAGTAAAAACATAGAAAAGTTGATGTTGATAAGCAAACTGAGTATTCATTATTACTATATCTGTACACATATTATTCACTCTTATTATCACTATCTTCGTATCTATCGTTTACAATGTATACTGCTGAATATTGGCTAGCACTCTTGGCATTTCTCGACGGGTATGTACATTAATATGCACAAGTCATGTTGTACACGATACATGCTATTAGATGATATAGTATTCAATAAACATACAGCTTTCACATATCAGTGCATCGTTGTTTACAATTTGTAACGATTTCTTAAATATTCTGATTACTCTTTTTCGAATGATAATCTTTTTTTTGGTATTTTCCAATATTCTTTCAAACGCTTGCAAACTAAGTAATGCACTTGTTTATCATCATAATGATTTCATTGTTATCTTTGTAGCTTTCTGCAAAGAGGCAAGAAATCGTTCACTGTTGACCAATTGAAGATTTGGCAGAGAAAAAAATTAGTTATCGGATTTCAGCATATCTTGTCTTAATTGGTACAAATGGGTTCTAAATTTATTTCTGCTTGATCTGACCTGCCAATGTACCTGCACCAGTAAATTACTTTTACCTTCAAAAAGAGTAACAAGGACATTTCGATGTAAAATGTCTTCGGTTGCGATCGTTTAACCGAATGGTTTCCCAGTAATCGAAAATTATAAATTTATGGTTACATCCAAAATGTTATTCTAAACCGACAGCACACACCTTACAGCAGTAACTATAAAAAGATCTCAGCTGCCGACAACAAAAAGGTCAACCGGGTCAAAGTCCGTCTAGCGAACACACAGCTATAATGCATATCATGAATACAAGGCAGTTGCCGAGTTGGATGTCGTGACAACTACATTAGTAGGCGTTCTAGGAAAGATCATGACCTGGGTATTGTGTAACATCACGAAGTCCATAAAAAACTAACTGGTGTGCACACCAAGTAACGTTACCATGCATGCTCTGAGACGTTTGCAAAAAGAAACTATAATAATATTATTATTATTATTATTATTATTATTATTATTATTATTATTATTATTATTATTATTATTATTATTATTATTATGTAACAACACGACACTGAACTGACTTTAAACTAACATAACTTTCGTGTAAAATGTTTATTTCATTACACGATTATTAATACATTTATTGACAGTCATGTCGCGGGAGATTATGTATATTTGACTGATTTCCAGCAATTTTCTACTGGCGGCAAAACATATTGAGGAACATCATATGCTGCAACTTATGCAGAAAATGGAATAAACCAAAATAACATTGCCGATTCTCAACGACAAACAAATACATTTCTGCTTTGACCTGTGACATTTGGATATACAGTAAATTGAGATTTGTTTTTTAGTATATGCATGAGGCACAAGAGTGATATATATCAATTTCTTTTAATTCTCAACAAACATACAAGAAGTTTGAAATACAAGCCTTTGGCGTTCTTTGCCATTCAGCTGACATTTTAAGCTGTATTGCAATGAGGAAAAATTGCACACTAGCGTCACCAAAAATGTTATAGCATAGCAGTTTGCGAGCCAGTTTGCATAGGCAATTTACTCCCATATAATTATTTTCCATGTGAAAGCATGTCTATGTACGTATGTTACTGACACACACACACACACACACACACACACATATGTAATTATATGCTTAATGTTTAATTTTATCATTTTAACTTAGGTGTTGAAGCTTCAGTGGGTGAGCAGAGATTATTTCGTGATTTACTTCATAATAGTGACTATGACACACTGGTGAGACCGGTAGAAGACCCATCAGAAATAGTAAAAGTCAAGTTTGGTCTGTCTATTGTTCAATTAATGGATGTGGCAAGTATACATATCATCATTTTATGGACGGGTTACAGTACACATGCTGAGATAGACACAAACTAAAAGTACAGTAATTGTGATCATGATCCTACCCTAGGTGTTACGAAGACATTGGAAATACAAAGTACATCATGCAAAGTGTAATTAAAATAGCCAATGTGTTGACAGAATTGTGTAGGATGATGTCTGTCAAACCTTACTGGTAGTAAGTTTTCAATGGCTCTCAGTGCTTTTACTATGCAGGAGGATTTATAAAATCAGTTAATAACAGTATGACAGACGAATATCTTGAACAAGCTTCTTGTTCACTATTAGTATGTGCTTAGCTTCAGCCTAACTCCATATGCATGTAAGTGTTTGATGGAAATTACAGAGTAGTAATGTGTCAACTCACCCTATCAATCAACACTGAAAGTGAGTACTGAATAGATATATGCATACACACAAACCAGACACTTAATCTTTTTTTATTTACGCTACACTTCTCTAACAACCTTCACTCTCACAATTCATCCTCAAAAACTATATTGAAAAGAGTTATTCAAAATATCAATTTGGGATAGCGCTTAACTGCATATTGAAAGAGTTATAGATGGGGGATATGTTGGTTGGGTATTTAACAAGAGAACGAAGGGTAGAATCAAGCTTGGAAAATATTTTTACTATTGCATAGGAATGAATCCGTTGCTCGCTGTCTTGTCAATTAAGATACTTCATTAGTATGCCAATCTTGCCTTGGGAAATTTGAGCGACTGGTAAAACGGAGTCATCGGTGTCTTAACCGTCAACAAAATATGTAAACGAAAATCTTACTTGAAGATTTCTATTAATGAAAATTTCAACTCACGGAGTCAATAGAAGATTTTGTAAGCGATTACAAATCAATTTTCTCTGACGTCTCGTCAGCGTTGTCAGGGGTGATTTCTAGTGCTGTCCCCTTCAGATACTGGTATGAACTTGTCGCAATAAGAGCAACCAAGATATCTTTGCTAAGACTGGTCATGGAAAGACGATTTGTTTACATATTATTTCACTATATATTACTGTATATGTTTGTCATGTATAAGCACATTTTAGGCAGAAACAACTTTATGCATTTGGGGAAAGAGTCATGTATTTGTTTGCATGGGATTTAGAGCAACACTAATCAACAGAAAGTTATATAATATATATATTTTCTCTCTCTAATCTTTACTTAGGATGAAAGAAACCAAATTATGACAACCAGTGTCTGGATAAAACAGGTAATGAAATCTATTTGTCTTCGTTAGTCATAATTAAATGTATGGACTATATCACGATCTAAACCATAAACAGTCACTCTCAACTGTCTACGTCTAATCTGAGGTGTTCTTGACACTCACGATATTGATTGAATTAGCTTTATTTGTGAATTTTGTATCGGTTTTAAAGGAAATCGTGAATTTTATCAAGTGCTTGTGATATTGTTACATTTCAACATTCCGATCTACCCTTTTAACATGTTTTCATATGTACATGCTTTGTTGCCCCGGTTTCGAATAGGAACATCGGGAATATTTGCCGGCTGAGTTAAGCATATGACCCTCAAGCAATGAAAAAGTTGTCATAACGATGTCAAATATGCAAATATATTTACCAAATAAGCACGCGTAAATCAACACAAATAACTGCATATTAATGAAATGAGACTAGAAGTGACTCTATTTTTAGACATGAATGTCTTAATTATAATGTTAAATAAAGTGATCATATACAATTTAGTTTACTTACTTATTTATTTATTTATAGTTATGAGATCTTTTATTTAGTTCAAATGGTGAGAATATTCTTCGAGATTAAATTTTGTTATATAGTCGTCAATCATGTGATTTTAAACTTCTTGACATCACCTTTCCCCAAATGATAGTTCAAAAGAGTCGTAAACAATTTTGGCACTTTGAACGTTTCAAACCAACCACGTGTCCTATTTCAGTGTCTAAACTGGATTTGTGATAATGCCACTGTCGATCGGTCAATTTGGAGATAAGTTATTCCACATTTCGAAAAATTAGCACCTTGTGAAGAATGCAAGTTTGACATATTATCATATGTGTTAATCTAACCGGATTAAAATCGTATTTATAAAACATGACATATATTACAAATTATATAGATTTTCAAGAGGTGTTAACAGCTTCAGTATGGGAATTTACGCCTCATGCTGGGTGTGATGGCCACCCGTCCGTTCGGTTCCACGTAAATGCCTTAATGGGGCCGACTGGCAGTAATATATATTACAATCATGGAACAGGGAGGAGGTCTCTGAAAATGTATGTTATATGACTGATATTTCAATGTGTATTTTGTATTCGTTAATCTTTCCATTGTATTTGTAGTCTGTTACTTGCTGCGTTTACGACAATAACAAATTCCAAATAGCTAACTTTCCAGTGAATGATACCATGCAGGTAAAATGGAATGTGACCACATGCTGATGTCGACCCCTTAAGTAATTCTTTTCGCGATAATGGGCTAGAAAAGTACAAATATCTAGTTCGCAAGTCTAAGATATCTTTGAATTTGAAAAAAAAAACGTTTCAGGTTGGGCAAGAGTGGCTAGGCAGTATTGTTTACAAAAAAAGTCAACCTATGTAAATGAAAAGATTGGGTCTTTATATAGTAATCCCTCTGTTATATTCGTGGCTAGAGATTCATTTTATGAATTATGGAACAAATACCTTCATTTTACATCTAATAAAATATATGATCTAGGACATGTACATGTTGCATGAATTGTTTGATTAATTTACTTACGTGTCCACGTATAAAAATTGTATTTTTACTCGATTACGTAAAAAATAAATCGGTAATGACGATTTGATTGGTTCCTCGGTTATTTAAAAAAAAAAGTAATCGAATGACCTGGGGAATGTGATATTGTGCATAGCATGATAATAACTAATAATCTAACAATATATTTTTGTAGTGGCACGCCAGTGGGGGCTGTTCACCTTTTGAAATATGGATATGCGTGTCGGTCTAGTCTTGGTTGAATAACTACTTTACTTGACAACATTTCCTTTATTATAATCGGTATACTTGTATAGTTTCGTAGAAAGAAAATATTTCAAACACGTCACTTGAAACTCCTAGGCATTCTCGGTTAATTACTCTCTGTAGCAAAATACATCATGCATAGTAATTCACCTATTGATTGAAAATTTGGGGAAAATTCAATTGCGTCTATAATTTTAATTAATGACGTGTTCGAGGCCAACAGATGGTTGGATTAAACTGAAGGAGTTCCAACTCGGAAATGCGTCTAAGCAAGACGACCTACGTCACAATTGTTAGTGGCACTTTAAACTGAGCTCAGAGGGTAACTGAATCAATCTCTGTTGGAAATAGCCTTGATAAAATAACATCCAATGTGTATTTAAGAAAGATTAAGAATCAAACTTAACGGCTAGTACATCATTAACGTGTTCTTGTTGCCTACCTGGGTCACCCTGTGAATCAAGCTTAAAGAATTATTTTTAATATGATTTGATAGTCAATGTATAAATCAATATGTCAGGATATGATATATTTGACAGAATCAATGATGGCATATATCTCTAATTGTTGGCAACAGATAAGCCTTTCTTTATAACACGTTTGATACATAGTGATACTCCAAGGGGTGCCTACCTTTGCAGTATATGTCTCGTAATCCGTCTTTGGCGATTGATCAAGTTACCTGGATTAATTCATACTGAAAGTAGATTAATAAACGATGTATTTTAAATACAGTGTGTTACAACAACTGTATTTTGTTATTTAACCAATTACGGTACATCATGAACACCATAATATGCACAAAAATGTAGAGTGAATATTTGTCAATGGCCTGAAAATTGATCAGAAATTGATGCGAATCCCTTCGATTTCTGGCTAGGGTGCCGAGATCATTTACAAAACTGTTCACAAATGCTTTGTTGTATTATTTCTCATTATGTATTTTCTTGTAGTGTAATATATTATGACATGATGTAGCATATAGTAGTGGACAGTGATGTACAGTATGTGCATATGTTAGTATCATGCTGGTCGACTGGAGTAGCTGATCAGAAGTGGCTGGCTAACGATTTGCCGCTGACATTAGTTACTTATTGGCTGAATAAAGTTCTTATGCAAGATATGAATAACCAGTATTCCTCAATCGACACAACTGAATAATAGAGACTTGAAGGAAATAAGACGTTATGTAAAGAATGATTCCTCGCTTGTACGTTCCCCCATGGAGTGCAGGAAATATAAAGGATCGTCTGCACCATGGGTAACCGTAATAATTGTACAATATTTCAACACAATGTAAGATGGTAGAATGTAGAAATGTACATTATTATTAGATTCGAGTATTTTATCATATCGTATTTACGGTGTGTTATGTTATATCGATTTTAATAATGTACCATGGAGTATTGTATAGCGTCGTGTCACAGTACACTGTATAGCTCTATAGCTATATCCTATTGCAGCACACAGGATTATCGAACTGTTGAAAATTTACTTTTTTGTTGAATTATTCATTTTAGGAGTGGAACGATTACCGTCTACGTTGGAATCCTGCAAATTACAGTGGTATAACGACTTTGCCAATTCCACAGAATTTAATATGGCGTCCAGACACTGTTTTGTATAACTAGTAAGTATATACTAAATATTTTATGCATTCTGTTCATGTTCATTGACAATAGGACTAGTCCCACTATCATAGTGCAAGTAAGGTTATCAGGTAACATCTGACATTCTCTTGTTTATTAGAGATTATAGCATCAATTGGGATGGCAGGCTTTAGCTTGTTGTGGTGCAATCTCTAGGTATACCAAATGTTAGGCCGCAAAAAACTCGTTCATACATAACACAAATACACTAAGCATGTCAAGGAGCAAGTCAGTATCAGGATAGCTAGAAAGAGGGGTTTAGTCGGGAAAAAGAGGCTTAGCAACAGAGAGACCGATGCACTTTCTAATCTTTGTTACCCAATAGTATACTAGAGATAGAGTGACTTCCGTCTAAACTGAAACCTGCAAATTATAGTACCATACCTTTGTTACCGATTAATACAATAATAACATTAAGTATGTTCCAGTTACTACAAGTGACGCCAAAATATTTGGTTGCTAAGTGATATTGATTGTATACGCTGGTTTGTTGTGAAGAAAAGGCTCAGACAGTTTGGCGATGTAAATACCGTGTCCAACGTACTTTACTGAAATAGTCCACGGTTAAACAGTTAAAAGATCGAAAGATGTTGGTTGTCCGAGATACGATCACAACGCAGTATAATATATGCGGCATCGATTGATCTTTAGATTTATTTCAATTTAGAACCGATTCACTCTTAAAGCATAACATAAAAAGTGAGTCATTTTTAAGTCGCACACTTTAAGCTGACTGCAGATTTACGGTTGTAATGTTCTGTGATTTACGTTTGTAAGGTTCTTTGTAATTTTTGTTACATGATTTTAAAAAATGCCACTTTGTCGACTGAGCTGGTATATATGTATATGAAGGTGTCTAAGTATAACACGCATTTTCTTAGGAAAGTTCCAATGGCATTAACAAGATGAGAACAGAAGAACGAGAAATGGATCCGATATCATGAACTGCTCGGCTTTCACTAAGACTGGGGTTTTGAACGGTTACTGGAATTAAATCTTGTTGTGATTCGGTCTTTCAATATAATATTCTACTATCTATATCATATCGTCTTTCACATACTTTGCAACATAAAGGAACAAGCCCATCTGTCAACGGTACTAGGCCTTATCGTACATGTATACATGGCGTAAGTAATTGTAAGTTTAGTCCACAAAACAGAAGACATGGTGTATCAAAATGCGTCTCTGAGAAAAGTATATTGAACGCCGTAGGGTGAAGTCATAAAAAATAGCGCCAACGACATTGTAGCACAACTGTACAGTTTTTGAAAATATTTATCCACATACTGATCCATGCTAGGTATTGGTGTTCATTTGCTGAATGATTATCCAGTTGCCTCCAGCCCTGTCGTTATCTTTGCAATATACGCGATTATTTGACTGTTACTATGGGCATGACCAAGTACTTTTTGAGATATGAAGTTTTTGACCAGATTCACATTTTTACACCTAATTTGCAAATCGCTGATGAGATCAATATATACTTAATATTCTTTCCTCTATACACCCACAAATGCATCCCCATTAAATTTCACCCCAAACTGCTCAGTAGTTTTGGAATTAAAGGTTTTTGACCAAAAAGATACATGTTTAGCTCTAATGTGCATCACCATATCATGAACAAATCTTAATCTACACATCATTAAGAACATTCCCACTAACATTTCAGACCAATCTGCCCAGCATTTGTTTAATTTAAGATTTGACCAAAAAATGCATTTTTTACACAAATCACACACCTGTAATGCGATCATTTTGCTTTGAACAATTTCCCAACTTGACACCAAAAGTGGTGTCCTCACCAAAGACCAAGGCAATCGATCTGGCAGTTTCTGAGTGTAATAAGTCATTCACACACACACACACACACACACACACACACACACACACACACACACACACACACACACACACACACACACACGCACACACACACACACACCCTCTCTCTCTCTCTCTCTCTCTCTCTCTCTCTCTCTCTCTCTCTCTCTCTCTCTCTCTCTCTCTCTCTCTCTCTCTCTCTCTCTTATTTTTGATAATACCCCTTACTATTAAAACATGCCAGGTAAATATATTACGACAACTTAGGTTATCATCTAGGCATCCTATATCAATTTCAAAATATCTTGCCTGTGTTACATCACCAGAGTGATGCAAATAAATATGTATTATCTCTTTTTATTTGTAATAATCACCAATTGCTGTTTTATTGAGTTCACCCTATGAAGAAAAGACAAAACCTTTTTAGTTGCACAACCACACTTCACATGGCATGACTGTTGTATTTGAGGCTCAAACAAGATGCCTATCAGCAGATGACAAGGTCAAGAACTCACTTTTGATTATTGTGTCACTTCCTTTTTAATCATAACAAGTCTTCCGAGTCATAGAACACATAACCCCCCCCCCCCCACAAATGTGACTGAATGGAGGCATGATTTAAAAGAAATTGGTGGCAACAAATAAATGCTACAAAGTGTCTGTGATAATGCAGGGAGTTGATGTCAGCAATTGAACCAGAAGATGTAGGTCTTAAAAGATAGTTCGCATCTGATAATATGGAGTAGACACTTGAATGGAATCTCTATGTGTTACAGTTTTTAAGTTATACAGTAAATAATGATTTTTAACTACACATATGGCTACATGCAGTAAAGGCGATATGAACACCAAACATCATGCTTGTGTATAGTTCCTTTCTTCAATATTACTTGTAAATATGATTTAAAAGAAAACTGGCAATATGTACAGTAAACACTGTGATAGGCAGGAATTGACTTGAATTTGATAATTGACCCTGAAGGTCAATGTCAATGTCAAAGGTCACGGTCTCCAATGATAGTTTGCATCAGATAATATTGGGGAAGTCACTTGAATGGAGTGTCTGTATTACAGTTTTTGAGCTTTGCAAATATGGCCGTCATTCAGTCAAATTTGCATATATAAAAAAAAAAATTGATGTGCATGTCCCATATAATGTCATCGTTGTGTCTGGTTTGTAGGATATTGCTTGTCTGAGAAATGACATCTTAGGGATGGACTCACGGACAGACACAGACAGATGGATGGACCATTGGCCAGAGCTCATTTTAATAGCACGTTTAAAGCTTATTCGTTCTTCGCATACAAATCATTATAGCTGGTAAAACAACACCTCTTCTCAAAATAATCAATGATTGGCATGAGAAAAACTGGGAAAGATGTCTTCCTTTTAGTAATATTAATATTTCATAAAGGTGACGTGACGTGACATCAATATACAATAAAATAGACTCGAGAGGTTTTATGTAGATTACAGTACTACATAGACAAGAAATCATACACTGAAACTAAAATTTATCTTTTGAAACTGAATAATATTATGATTGTTATGACAAAAACAAGGAAATGGCCTCAAACCTGAATGTTTGATATTAATCATATGATCCCTGTATAAAAACGTGACTGCCAATCTACTGTTGACGGTTGCTTATCCTTATCTTCTGTAAGCTTATATAAACTAGAGTGCCACAGTCCCGATTTTGAGTGCGAGGGAGGAAGCCTGAAATACAGATAGATGTAGAATTCTATAAATTTTAAATTGTTATTTTTGCTTGCTTGTCATATTTTTGCAATTTTTCTCACTTGTTTTCTCAAGGGGCTCAGTAGACACGACGACTACAGACAGTAGAGACTGCCCATAGCACTATGCTAAATTACATGTAAAAGTAGTGTTATAACTAGATCGACATATCTTACAATGTACTTTTGACTTTTAAAACAATGTCAGCATGTGTGGGGAGGAGAGATTGTGTGCATGTGCATATGTGTGTGTGTGTGTGTGTGTGTGTATGTGTGTGAATGCAGTCTATTGAAAAGGTTATCTGCAAAATGAAAACACAATAGCAGACATGTTACAGGCTTAAGCAAAACTGCTTCAATGAAAAGATATTTAGAATGTATTCCGATCTGTCCTAAAGTAACCATTATTATAGGGAAACATACAGCTTTACGGGTTAATTTGAGTGTTTCTCATTTATCAGGTTTTGAAGGAGGCTTTGACAAAATGACTCATAAAGTCTGGATATGAGGAAGTCACACAGTAACTCTGTTGAATCCAACTAAATTGCTCTTTAATCTGTGACTAAATTCATCGTGTTACCCCATAGTGAAAATATAAAGTTTTAACATATAACTGGTCATGCTTATCGAATTGACTAGCACCACAGGGTGTGGTTTTGACATGTTTGACAAAATTAACATATCCACACTTAAATTACACATGATAACACTGATCATATCACATTGCTTTGTTAATGTTACTTAGACAGTCCTAATGTCGTCGCTATTAACCATCAAATTATTTGCCAAATATCTTCTGAGTATGACAATTAATGTTTTGTGTATGTTGCATGCAATGGTCATATCAATTTTGCACAGTAGCTTTGAATGGCTACACATGTATATGTGCATGCAAATGTGTTTATACTCATGACACTATAATCCTACCTACAACCATTATGCTCTCCATATCTTCTATTTTTGGTGGGGGGCACACATTTGGTGAAATAGAAAAGAAACAGAAAAGTAAAATGCAAACTTACAATATCTGGCAACACCATCTGATATCTTGCAGTATTCAGCTTAGTTTTAGATAATGTACCTGAAGTAAAAGAAAGTAATTTACTAAACCTATCCATGATTATTTTACTGGAAAATATATACATGCATGTTTTAGACTTTAAATGGTCAGAACTATTTTTCTATTTGATTTTTTTGTATGATGATGGTGATGATGATGATGATAATGATGATGATGATGATGATGATGATGATGATGATGATGATGATGATGATGATGATGATGATGATGATGATGCAAATTAAACAACTGCACCTGTGACTAGCAGCACTTTTTAATAAAAACGCCACACACTCCCTCAACAGTAGTGTACAAAATGTGCACGGTGTAATACTGTAATCTGTATACTTCAAATGTTCGTGCATTGGACTATAGTGTTTCCCATTAGTTGGACGCCAATGTACCTGTATTATAACGTCACTGATTGCCGGTGACAAATTCAAAAGTCGAAGGTGATAAAGTACATGTGTGTCGCCGACTTTGAAGGCCAAAAATAAAATCGACGCGTGAAAAACTTGCTCGGCAGATAGAAAAACAGTGATGGAATATAACGACTCTGGTTGAACTATAACAGCTGACACTACATAAGTAATTGATTGATACTCATTCAATCTCAGTCTTTCAAAATGTTTCGGAATTTTCTCTTGAAGGGCCGCGTCAGGGGACACATTCATGACTATTTTTACCAAAAAATTGAGTTTTGGAAATGAGAGTACGTTTTATCCTGTGATTGTGAATGTGAATGTTTCCTCTGACATATCTGCTGACCTCGTCCTGCTTGTATACGGAGTAAGTTGTCCCTTCCTTCTCACGCGTCCACGGGTGTCTACGCGTATGCAAGTATGTAGAAGTACACTGCTGGCTTCCGTGCGTACACATAGCACGCAGATCATGCCCCACGTGCCCACGTACATGCATGACGTACATGATATGACAGGCAAGACGCCATCCAAACAGGTCTTGCACGTCCAAACAATTATCACTATTCATACAACAGTGATAAAATAATCATTGCCAATACTTGTTATTTACCAACGTAGACGTAGTACAACACTCGTGTCTCACTAAATACATTAAAAGTGATAATTTAACGCAATGAAAATGTCCTGTGATGGCGTGAATGATCGACATGTCATATTTAGTCAAATCAGGCTAATCCAGCGAAGATAATTATCGTTACCTTAAAGTTCTTCCTTACCGTTTTACAAGGCATGATTTTTCAAAATTATTCAATCGATAAACTGGTAACAAACGGAAAGGAATGAGAAGTGGAAAAATTCTTCGTAAGAGGTTACCAATTCGTGTTGAAATCTAGTCACAGGCAATTCTCAAACAACTTATTTTCTCATTGAAAACTTTATATTCAGAGTGGTAACTAAGGCTATGATTCCTAACGGCGTAGATTCAATAGAAATTCGTACCTTGTTGTAGACCTTTTCCATGCTACTGTGGAAATTCGGCAGACGATAAAATTGCAAAGTGCCTCAAGTTTTCGTCAGCAGCACGAACTGAAGTAGGGAGAATTCATCTGGTGATCAGCCTTAATTAACGATGCAACGTCGCGTTTCTAGACTGTGTTTGGCTCAAAAGAAACCAGTTTTGACTGGTTATATCCTTGTACCGATGGCTTATTTTCTCATTATTCTTTAGTACTACAATCGTGATATTGTAAGATAACCGAACATCATTTCCAGTGATCATCTATCAATTCTCAAAATATGAGGCAGCCATATTGCTGGAATTTCTAGTTAGGCCAGACAAAATAAAAAGCTGTTAAACGAGCCCATGCTACCCAAATTTTTGGCATTTAAAATTAGTTTATTTTTATTTTTTTGGTGATGGGCGCGCTTCACATACTATGTACAGTTTGTTTCAAAATTATTTAATTGTTTATATTTTCTGAATAATGTGACCATATGTCTTTGAGTGGTTTTCTTGGCACTGATAATGCATACCTAGGTCTGTGGGAATGCCACACACACACACACACACACACACACACACACACACACACACACACACACACACACACACACACACACACACAGACTTCATCGGTATATTATCACCTTACGGAAGGTAAAATTTAGATTTTACATCTCCCCTGGAATATCTAGTATACACATTGAGTGACTATACTGCAAGTACAATTTTGTCAGCAGATCATAATATTACATTTCCTTGGTATTAGAATGTATTTATTTTCAAGGCTATCATGTTGCCAGCAATATACTGGACAACATAGCCAATAGTAAGTGAATTGAATTAGTAATCTACTTTAGAAACTGCTGTAGTACAGAAAACATTTTTATGACATTTTTTAATTTCTATTTTGAAATCAATGACATTTATCACATTTCATTATTCAAAACCTTTCAAAAATATTTTGGTTAAAATTAGCAGTGTGGTCAATGAATGTTTTTTTTTGTTGGGAGTTTTGAGTCAGTGCCAATTATGAACAGGACAAACAAGTGCCTTGAGGAGTGCAAACGTGTACATGTATGGAAAGCCGCAGTTGTGTTAAGTCTAAAGAAAACAATACATTGACTATATGATGTGAAAACATCTTTATATGATGTAAACAATTCATTATATGATGCAAGTACATCATTATGTGTGACAGTTATTGACATGGGTTTACAAGTATGTTATCTCCATTTATAATATTGTACTTGATAATTAGCTGAATTAATCAATATTAATAGTTCACTCAATCTAAGAGATATCCTTTTATAACTTTTGGTTACTAAAACATGAATATTTTGTCATACTTCTCATAGGGTTCCTATCTAAAGAGCTTTATACATGTGAAACATTGGATTTTGGTTAGCAATTTACCAGATACACCTAAAATGACTGAAAATGTAACATGTAAAATTAACTATGCAGTGTGCGGTATTATGCTTTGAGAATGAGTGTTTTTTTGCAAGAACATAAAGAGTGTTTCTTGTCAACAGATGGGGGGGGGTCATTGTGTTTTTTTATATGTCAGAGGGGGGGTGGATTGTTTTGTGGATGAATTGCAGGGGGGGGGTCACTACATGAACAAAAAGTCACTGGCCCACCCAGGCTGTAAATACTGATCGCTCCCTTAGGCCTGTGGCATGGAACTGAGTTCAATCAGGCCTGTGGCATGAAAGTTCGATCAGGCCTATGCCAGACCTGCGATGGGTCAGCCTGTAACAGGCATATTGATTTTTAGCTGTATACAAACTAAAGATATAAGTTTAATCAACTTTACTAATTCTTTCTTCAATATCATTTCAGTGCTGATGGCACATATTCTGGCTCTGATTTTCCTGCCAAGGCTGTTGTCAGCTCAAATGGAATGGTATACCACGTGCCTCCTGCGATATTCAAAAGTCCCTGTTCGATCAATATAGAATACTTTCCCTTTGATGAACAACGTTGTCGAATGAAATTTGGAACATGGGCTTACAGTGGGAAACAAATCATTCTGGAAATAATGGATGAACACGCTGTGAAGGAAGACTTTTGGGAAAATGAAGAATGGCAGATCGTTGAAGCACCGGGAAAGAATATATCAATGAAGTATCCCTGTTGTACCGATATTTACAATCACGTGGTCTATACCCTCGTTTTGCGACGAAGGTCTTTGTTTTATGTCGTAAATCTGATTATACCCTGTATCGTCATGTCGATGTTGATTATGTTGGTATTCTGCCTACCACCAGACAGTGGTGAAAAAATATCTCTAAGTATCTCTGTACTATTGGCTCTGACTGTATTCCAGCTCCTGATGGCAGAGATAATGCCTCCTACATCTTCTGCAACACCATTGGTTGGAAAATTTTTACTATTCACAACATTTCTGGTGTCGTCATCAATTGTCGTTACTGTTGCCGTTCTCAATCTTCACTATAGGTCTTCGAGTTCACACAGGATGAGACCATGGGTCAAAAAGATTTTCATGAGTATCCTGCCAAAAGTGTTGAATATGAGTTACACGCGGAAGCCCTGTAAGTTTGAGTCAGTCAGACGGACATATAAGGAACAGGGTGAGGGTGGTCTCCATAGGCAAATGCAAATTAGACTAATCGATTTGCCTCGATCTGACATCGATATGGACACTACGCCAAACGGAATACAGAAGGACCACACTTGTAGCCGTAGGCAGTGTAGACAGAAGACGACATGTAACGACAGAGATCGTGCCTTGTTACAGGAAGTTCGATATATTACCCAGTATATGAGGATCGGAGAGAGAAATTTACAGGTAAAGTAAACTAGTTAACAAAAGATCATCAACATGAGTTCAATGTTGAAGTAGAGAGCAGAGCATAACAAGTATTGCTCATTATGCATTGGGTGTACTGTTGTGTGGTGTTGTCATCGTAGTTTTGTGGTGTTCGAAATTTGAGTCAAAATGATCCACATCGCCATTATTTTACCCGGTTTGTCGTAATTTTAATATGCTTTAGGAGATATAATTAAATCATTCCCCAGTGCTGTTTATCATTCAGCCGGATAATACTGGTGACCTAAGAGTTTATCACTACACTCGTCTAGCGACTCGTATTAATAAGACCCCTTAGGTTACCCAATTTTCCTTGGATGAACTAAGACATTATCCAAGTGTCTTTCGTCCTGTGTATATAAATAATATAATCATTATATATTTGACGAGTTCTTGTCACGTGACTTTTTCCAAATCATATTTTTGCTCTGGCTAATAATCATAAATAGTGACAGGTGACTGAACGAAACATAATCTACTTTACAACGTTTTCATGTGAAAAAAACTTGATCTTGAATAAATAAAACAAACAATGATGACTATCAAGATTGTGGTATTGATCCGTATTGTACATTAATTGTATTCATGATTTTTAAAAAAGATAGCACATTTAATGAAAGAATGATATATCATGCTATGTCTAAAATTAAGATGTTTTACTATCTCTACAAAGATTCACTGGAATACGGCGAACAAACGACTGTCGTCTGCAAAATTTAAATTGGCGGGGAAAATGATTGAACATTCTCCTACAGGAAATATGTCTTATAGTCAAATAAACGCGAGGTTTATATGACCTGCAGCGTCGAACTGGAATTGGAATTAGAAATGAAATTGGAAATGTTGACTACTGTTTCAAATCATGGCAAGAAACACAGCCGTTGTGATATGTTGTAGCTAATTTAGCTGTAAATTAACATTCCAATTCGCTAGAGGCGGTTGAATAATTAGCGGAAAGAGCAATTGTTTGCTTTTGAGAATTTTCGAATTACTGTGGCGTCGAGTATCGCTATGACGTAAGCCATGATAGTTAGACTAATTGAAATAATGCAGTTGCAATTTGTTCCGTTTCTAAGTGGGGTGCCACTTGACATGTACATTTTATGGCGGTATTATTAAGATCTGTGAAGCTTATAATAGTCTTTCAAACATTTTAAAATGCACTGCAGCGTTTTGATATTATATGGCAATATTGATAATTGTTATGTCTGTGTCACTGTTCTGAGCTTAGCCATTGTATGCAGTGTGTTTTATATAACGTTTGAAAATCGTGATATCAAATTACTCGTCTGAGATTTTGTTATAATATACTAGACCATTTATTTTTATGTTTATAATAGTTACAATATCTCAAATGTTTTTCTCGCTCACGTATACATTCACACAAACAAACAGTGTAACTCAAGCTTTGCTTTAACAGGCTCGTGAAGACTGGAAATACGTCGCCATCGTGTTGGATCGTCTATTCCTCAGCCTTTTCATTCTGATCACCATACTTGGATCGTGTGGTATCATGTTACCAGGGCCGTTCCATTCTGAAGAAAAAGGCATAGGTGATAATTTGTCCATCTGACAACGATCCGACATAGAATGAGTTACGAACAATTTTCTGTTTTTTAATTTCCTCTACTTTGCTTGTCTGTAGAAGCAATTCGGCCTTTCGATATATATATTCACAATGTGAATTATAGTTAATACCCTTTTACAAACTAACAGATCGAAGACCAAATTTGTGAAATGTATCTCGTTTATTGCTTTCAATGCCTTATATACTCAAAGTGTAAATATTCCGTAGCTTGTTATCACAAAGAGTAATTTAAGAACTGTTTAGTGGAAAGTATACACTAGAGAGGATATCAATGCTAAGCTAGCACTGGGAAACATGGAATACATACAAAGTCATACATATTCAAAGTTTTGGAATGATTTCCATACTTTTAAGTGAAAATAAAGTATATGTAATGTAATAGCGGTATGCTTTCATCTTCCATACACGTAATTGTGTACAACAATTTGTTTTAGACAGAATTTCATATTTAATCATATTGTAATTTTATCTTTTATTAATACTACCTACTTGCTGAAAAGATTATAGTTATTAGAGAGAGAGACACACAGAGAGCGAGCGAGAGAGAGAGAGAGAGAGAGAGAGAGAGAGAGAGAGAGAGAGAGAGAGAGAGAGATGGGCGACCAACCAACCAGTATGCATGCATTCATACACACACACACACACACACACACACACACACACACACACACACACACACACACACACACACATATATATATATATACACACACACTATGAGTTATCAGTAGTACATATGGAGTACTGCTTTGTAACTTCGGATTGGTGAGTTTTAAAAGCTTCCACGCCCTCAACGATAGACAATATCAGACGACTGCAGTGTTTGGTTGTCATGAAAACTTAAGTGTTGTAATACTTAGATTTGATGTCATCTCAAATGAGTACGTATTAAAGTCAGATAAACACTAGTAGCTCGCCATCGAGTAAGTATGTATTGAAACATCTAGGCTTGTAAGATGAAAAATAGATAAGACTGCAACAATCATTTTGTGACAAGCGACTTTATTTAATTTGCTAGAATTAGTGACGAATCGCAATATTGCCACATGAACGGTCAAATGATTTAAAATGTGCAATACATCAAAGGAATGCTACTATTCTACGTCATAAGTAGACTATAGCTGAACAGTAATTTTCAGTTTATTACATACTTATTCACCATCAAATATAAAAGACGATCGACTCGCAAAATCTTTTTTAAACAAGTTGTAAAACTAATAAAATGCACTTACTCTACATTTCTTGGCGAATTCATCTGAATAATATGTTTGTACACGTTTATTTCTAAAACTGTAAAAAGTGGTAATAAATGAAATTCAGGTAGCTGGAGGGTCATTAAATTTTTATATATTTGAATCAGATAGCATGATTTGAGCTTTTATAGATGGGCAGATTGTGGGGTTATATTTTTTATTATGTCACCATAATTGTGATACTTGGTCTATTATCGCTAACTACCCGTCAAAAACCAGTTCTTTTTTTTAAAGTAAGTGCAAAAGCATCAGAAATCCCACAACTTTGTAATTTTTAGCAAAAGTTTGATCAAGCACGTCTAATAGCAGGAGAATTTAATTCACAACGGGTCCAAACAGTTTTTTGGGTGGTTGTCAGAAAACACTCTATATACTACGTACTACAATTACCTCATCGAAAGTGAGTTTCTCTCGCTGATGTAGTTCTGACTAGCTTCCTACAAATACTTAAAATGTAGTTGCAATGACTAATGTCAAATTATGGTATACATTTAAAATATCACGTGATAAAATAGCAGTCGGAGTTCCAAACAATGAGTATTAAATCTTGATAGAAAATTCCTAATCTAACTTCAAATCTTACATAAGTATAAAAAACACTTATATCCGTCCACCATAATAATACTTTAGGTGATGTAAGACAAATTCAAACAGTTCTATAGAATGTAACTACTATGCATACATATAAGTTACTTTCAATTTATCGCTATGACAAATATTTTCTGATTATGATAATGAAAGGGGTTCAGTCTGTAATTTCATAGCTCTGGAGTCACCTTTTATTGAATACTGAAATTGACCTATTTCTATTCCAAATAGTCGCATCATGTTTGACAATTGGGAACTTGCAATCCAGACTGAGCATGCTCAAAAGGACTATGGATATCTGTGGCCATCGTAATACCTAATCTGGAGCTACCGATAAAAAAACCTCCCACAATGGTTAGGGTAACTATGAATTGATCATTCGTGGTTGCAAACAATGTAACAGTAATGTTTACTATACCAATTCATTAGTATTTATTATCACATTTCTCATTATGCAACATTCAACATGGCGGGTTTGCAAGTTCCCTATTGGTAGGGCTGTTACCAGAAAAACCATAGTTCAAAGTTGTATATCCATTAACAAGTGTTTCCTAACTGAAATCTGCTCAAACTATACATAATTAAAACTGATATCTCAAACTTGTCGTTCGATCGTTGTAATTCAAGAGACACTCAAGGACTTGATTGTCGAAGCAATATAGCACATGCTCCTGATACATTAGCAATGGTGAAAATCCATAGAAATATCCGATCGATAACCATAGCAACGAATTTCCAATCATCCTTTTCCTGTAATGTAAAAGAAAAATTGAAATTCACTGATGTGCACCTGGTGACCTTCTGTAAAACTGTAAGTGCAAAGTTGACTATGATTATCGTGTTGATCGATCACACACGTCTTCAGATATCAGGAATCTATAGTTGCACTAGATCGAAACATGACAAGATAATAACATCACAGATGGCAAGGAATTATCGCGAGAAAGGATTATGATATCGCGAGGAAGGGGAAGGATGAAGTCATTTATCTTACTGGTGCCCACCATATTATATATAAATGTAGCATACTCGTACATACTATGTATAATGATTGTTTTTACTCACATTGTGATTGGGTTGAATCAATTAATCATTGACAATCAAACGATCAGCTGATTTATCCAGTCAGTCAATACGTCTATCCATTCGTCATTCACTTATTCCGCCTCATTCATTCATTCATTCATTCATTCATTCATTCATTCATCCATTCGTTCGTTCGTTCGTTTGTTCAAGCCACAGTAATTTACTAGTATCAATATGCCTTCAAATATTCATCAACGTTCTTCAATCATGATCAGTTGTTAATTATTCTTTATCTACTTGCCAATTATTAAATACATCAATCGACCGATCGATGAACGGTCAATCAATCAATCAATCAATCAATCAATCAATCTGTAAATGTATTTTCAAGTTGTATTTGGTATCATGGATACAACTATGTTGAGCGAGGGCGCTGTACAGCTGCAAAGATTGAACTACATGTACAGAGTAAGAACGTAACAATTTAAAAATAGAGATGACTAATTTATCTAGTTATTTATGCATTCCAAATAATACATAGTAACCCTCTTCAGTTTAAATCCATGTAACGATAATGGCTGTAGTAGTATTAGGGTTAATGGGCTTAAAGCTGCACTGGCTGCAACTGGACAGTTTTTTGAAACTGTTTTGTTAGACATAATGACTTAATCATAATATTGTACACCCTGAGCAGTTATTGAATCACCTGTGGGTAAATGTATTTGTGCAGTTGTACACTAAATCCCATCGAATTGATTTGAGTCCGCACACTAGAAATCAGCTTCCCAAAGCCATCACGATTTCAATCTCTTACTGCACTACTTATCAATACAATCAATCACCCCTAACATTTACGATGTTTAATTATGGTATATTAATACTTTTTCAGTGAAAATATTGTTAGTTTGCTAATCTGAAAAAAGAATAGTCCAGTTACAGTTAGTACAGCTTTACGTTTGTTTGTAGATTGAAATCTGGGCTGGTGATTTTGTCTCTGTATAAAGTGATGCAAAATATGTGGGTTGTCGACGACGAAGCTTGACTGAATATCAACTTTTAGTAGCAACATCACCACTTTGAAAACCCTTAAGTCATGTCGTGGTTGAGGTGGGAAATCGTCATGACATAACGTGATAGGTGGCAGCATTGTCATTGATGATTTGGAAAAGCAGTCCTCATCCGGATGATTGTGGCAATGGCGCTGAAAGTAAGGTTGTCAACCCTGGTCGTCTGAGCATATATGGTGCTAGTTTAGAGGACCTTTGAATCCCAACAACAGATTGTCCCAACTTGTGAGGCTCGTGTTAGGTGGTGAAGAATTAACACCTGCTAGTTTTCCTGTTCAACCCCATTTTAAGGTTTAAGTAATATGGGTAATATGAATATCATGATCTTTATGATACTTACCTCATTGTTACTATTTTCATTTCTAATGTGATCAGTTATGAATCTCATTTCTTCTAAGATGTGTGCATCAGTTTCATGTATTCTTGGAAAAACCATTTGAGATAGACATCTATTGCAACCATGGAGTCCATTACCATGGCTCGAAGTTTCGTTGTCTCCCGCGGGGGCAGAAAGTCCATTTTGATCACATGATATCGAATTTGCAATGTTATTATCTTTTTTCAACATGGATTCCATCTCTACACAGTCTTTGGCTATGAGAGGTAAATCTTCCTTCTCATGTTTAAGCCTTGGCTTCATGCAAAGGAGTCTGGGCAGGATGTTCAGAAACAGTATGTTAATCCACTTGGGCATTTTTGAATGCATGATTCCCGACCTATGGTGAATATTTAAAACAATGACAGTTATCACAATGGACACCATCACCATAATTTCCGTAAACATGAGGTAGCGACCGATTAACGGCATCGCGGCTGAAGATGGCGGCATAATATCTGCCACTAGAAGCTGAAAAACTGACAAGGCTAAGAGAATGGAAATACTGAGGCTAATCTTCTCACCGCTGTCAGGAGGAAGATAAAACACCATCAGGGTCAGGAAAGACATAATCATACATGGTATAATCAAGTTAACAACGTAGAAGTCTGATCGTCGACGGATGATGATAACATATTGAATATTGGAATATATTTCTTCGCAACAGTCATATTTCATGGTGTAGTTGACACCCGGAGCATCAATAACTTCCCATTCACTATTCTCCCAGAAATCTTCTTTTTCCGCCCCGTCGTTCATTAATAGTAATAACAATTCATTCCCACTGTATGCCCATGACCCAAACTTTAATGTGCAACGCTGTTCATCAAATGGGAAAAACTCGATGTCGATTTTACACGGACTTTTGAAAATCGTTGGCGGGGCAAAGAATACTGTTCCATCACTATAAATCCTTGCTTTAATAGTTTGTTTTGCAGACATCGTCGAACCAAAATTACCATCAGCACTGTAAATAATCAAACCAAAATCTTTGAGATGTAATAAAACCCTTTTTCTATTGTAATTCTGTAGGTTGTCTGACGACATTAACATCTAGAGGTTATAGATGATATTACTTGCCAAATGACTGTGACTTTGTTTCTAACAATTTACACGAATGTGGTCAATTTGAGGGTTTTTTTGCTGGTTGACCGGAGACAATATGAATTATTGATATACAAATAAAAACATGGATGAAATAAGTGCATGTATATATTTCCGTTGTTCTTTATTTGATGTGCCTGAAATTAAAAAAATAAACGTTGGTCACACTTAAATACGACAGTGCCTTGATTTTGATAATTGCCCCGTAAGTTCGAGGTCAAGGTCAACTGTCATAGTCTTTCAAGAAAAGTTGCACCTGATTACATTTGGATAGAAACTTCAATACAGTCTCTGTGTCTTATATTTTTTAAGTTATGCAGTAAATATTGATTTTGACCACAAATATGACTGCAGTAAACAATGTTATGATAGGTCAATGTCAAAATAAATCTTACATCTGATACTATTGGGTAGACTCTTGATGGAGTCTCTATGTACTACAGTTCTTGAATTATGCTGTAAATTATAATATTTTAACTACATCTATTCATATCTTGTAAACCAAAGTGACGTCCCATATGATATATCACCTTTGTGTCAGGATTGCATGAAATTGGATTTGTCAGAAAAATGACATTTTATAGACAGACGAGCGGACAGACATAATAGCCCCCTCCTTAGGGGGCTAAAAATATATAGATATGAATACCAAAGTTTGGCATTATGCCTAAATACTGGCCAAGGATTTGACTTCTGTCAAACAAAATGGTTTAGTTATGTTTAGTTGGCTAAAATGTGATACACAACAGGTAAGTGTTGATAAGTAACACAGCCCCACCCCACTTCTATCATCCCAAGATATTAATTTAATATTATCTAAAATTTGTACAGAATCACTTACTTTAGCATGTTTAACATTGTTGACACTTTCTAGACATTTTAAAATAGACCGTGTTTTAAAATACTTGAAGTTTGTTATGAAAAAATAATCCATAAAACTGCAAGAAAGAAAACAAAACTGAATCGTACATTCAGAGTTTTGGTCAAAAACAATTCATTTGCTGCGGATTGTACCGTACGTTATCATATTAAATACTCACTTGTTGTACAATACGATATCTGGGTACCAGAGTGTATGTTCAGGTACAGATACAGCTGTTAGATTGTCATAGTCGTCTGGATTCCAACTTAATCTATAGTCAGTCCATTGCTGGAAGCAAACCGTAAAGGAAAATGATAAAGATAGTCATTATTGCTAGAATCTGTAAGTGAATCACACAGTAAGAACATTTGTATTGCTGCCAACCCAGCCATTCTTTATCCATTACACTTGGTCTGTGTATCGTCAACTCCAACAGGTTTACTATTCCTTTAAAGTTTCATTTGTCTCACTCTGTATCTCTCTCTTCCTGTTCATAATTTGTATTTATGTCTACACGTGTTTTTCTGTTGTGTAGTATGTCTGTATACATCTTCTCTCTCTCTCTCTCTCTCTCTCTCTCTCTCTCTCTCTCTCTCTCTCTCTCTCTCTCTCTCTCTCTCTCTCTCTCTCTCTCTCTCTCTCTCTCTCAGAAAAGTTGTCAATATCGCTAGCTTGTTTTACAATACATATTACCCAAAGTTGTTTTCTTTGAAATAAAACGCGCCAACGTGCAATTCTTTTTTGAGTCTGTATTGCCTACGACAGTATGTGCAACTATGGTATATATGTACAACAAGGTGCGTAATACAACCTTCAAGGGTCCTTGGTTTCGTGTACATTGCCTTTTTTGATTGAACATGTGTTGTGTGAACGATTTGAGCGACCATCCATGAAATGCATTTAGCTTGTAATATTATCCAACGGTAGACGAGGACCTCAAGTAGAATATAAGAACGATTGCAATGTCCTCAATCCTTTTATTTGATGTAATATCTACTTAGAGTACTCCCCTGTGTATTGAAAATGATAGCAACTATTATATCGTCTTATGTTCTAATTTGTAATGCTGCAGTGCTACAAAACAGCTGAATGAAAAACTACTTTAACTGGAAATTGATGGCCATCGATCGACTTTTGATAATCCCTAGTACTGTACAAAATTAAAGATGACAACGAATATGAAGACAATATCTGAAACTGTGAGAACGCTTGATTAACAGCAGAACTGTTACATGTATTATTCAACACACGTTATTTCACAAATTGTAATCTGGGAGAAAGTGAAAGTTTACAACAAAGAAACACATTCGTTTGCAATGTTTGGGCGGGAAATTTATCATACGGAAGAGTTAAAGTATCACAAACCGTGTTTATAAACTTTTTACTCAAGTGAAAATACTTACATAATACCTCGGTTAAACTATTCTACTATCATGTTGATGTCAATGCATACATTCTATGACATTACCATTGTCTTCTGATATTGTTAGTAGAGTTGAATGCATAGTAAGGGTTTCCTCGACATTGTATACGTATAATACATTACGTCATCGGAAAGTTTATCAGTTATATCTTAGTACTAGGTTTGATCATTGAGTTCAATCAATTTCAAGTGAGGGTTCAACATGTTTACGTTAGTAGAATTCTATAATAATAATAATCTTTTATTTATACTGGATAGTTCTTTAAGCATATAAACACTTGTCTCCCAAGAAGTCCAGTTAGGGCCATCCCTCGTGGGTTCAGTGTTAATTCTGCGAGTATGTATTAAATATGCAACAAAATCACGCCCAAAGACATATATATCAACTCAACTTGTGCCACTTAACCATATGGAAAATGTGACAATTACCAACTCTTGTCAATTATTTCATCAACGAGCTCGCCAAAAACCTTTGATGCATGATGTGTTCAATTCCTTCCATTTATTCTACGAGTTGAAATCGAACTTTAATTTGATTCACCAATGTCAACAAAACTTAAAGTACTTTTACTTGTCCTGTTCACTGCAGTTACTTTTCCCCTAGGCACGACGTAGCAACATATCCTCATATCAATCACTTACTTGTTAGTTTGTAATCGAAAGACAGTGATTAATCAGTAATGCCAAAGCTTGAAGGCATAAAAATCCAAATTGGTGTCACATTAAAAAAATAGTTTAACAAAAACGTGTGTTCAGTGTTGTTGATTAATGATTAAATTCTTTCAATGTGTCCATGTACTTTCCTTTTGCGAAAATTGCAACATGACCAGTAGCATGAGTTTGGTATGAATAGACTATTATAGTCACTTTACAATATGAGGGCGCCGTATATCTCATCTTTTTTATAAAAAATCTCAGTGGAAGAGGGTATTAGAATATTTCTGTGGGACGTATACGCGTATAATCTTAGACTGCCCAGCAAGAAGTCTGCAAGAACTTAATTTATTATACGATCTCGAAACTAATGAAACACAATGTTCTGATGCTGCAACAACAACAGCAGCAGCAACAACAACAACAACAACAACAACAACAACAACAACAACAACAACAACAACATATTTTAACGTAAATCATGATATAATTTATTTTCAAAAAATATTCATTTTACCTTCTTCTAAATACTGACTACATGAGCTATATCGGCCTAAGCGTATAATGTTCTATGATTTACAGACATAAAGCCGAATGGGAGCCAACTTGTAAGAAATTGTTATTTTAAAACTCAATTTGAGTGTACATTTAGATAACAGAGCAGCAAAGGGTTATTTAGATTTTAATTAATCACATTTGTTAGGTGTATGCCTTAAGATATTGGGATCTAGACTAAGACACATATCAAGCTCAATTTAAACATATTCCATTGATCATATGCAATGATCACCTAAAAACAAACAACCAAACAGTCATTCTTTTTGACTTCACTGTCCTAGTTAACGGTCAGGTTTCAAGACTCTGGATTTCATTATAATTTATCTGGGAATTTTTCAACATTCATTCATTAATAATGGAGCCTGTAAAAGCATACAATATCATTTGATATGTTTAGCCGGGTAATATAACATGATTGGTGTTGACATGTAGTTGTATTACTAGATAGCTGCCAACCATCGATTTTCTACTCACTAGCTATGAATAAATGTCGTCACGTCTCACTGCTTTCATAGTTAAATCGATATAAAGTGTCAAGTTTCTGAAACGTCTTTACGGTACCGCATGAATCACTCACAGGAAGCTATCACTGCAAATTGGTGTTGTTGAAAGCACAGTGTTTGACTTTACTTTACACAATTACATGAACTATATAAATCAAGATGACAAAATGTTGTCATATAATGCAAACCAATTGTACTCTTACCTTTTTTTCAAATGATCTATATTTTATCCCAGTTTAGGAGTTATTTTATTAGTAATATCACATTTTAGATATCCATATGTACAAAAAGTATACAGTGTTATAAGTTGCACCCAATCGCATATAAAATCATACCTCGTGCACAGGTATTCATTGTTGAAAATGTATATCAGAAATTATCGTTATACTCTCAATTCAATGTAAAAGAACCTTTATAGAAAATATATATATTCCATGAATTATCAGGGAAACAAACAAAGTGGCATTTCTGGGAGATTTCCCATATCTTATGGAACCAAATAAATAATCAGTGGGTTTACTTTTATTCCGAGAATGTCGTAAGAATTGTTTTTCGAATAACGAATAATAAAGATCTAAAGATATTGATAGAACATATAACTTACATGTTTCATCCAGACACTTGATGTCATAATTTGGTTCTTCTCATCCTGAAGATAGAGAGAAAGTTAAATATGAGGAAGGGTGAGTATGACAGAAAAGGGGGGGGGGCAGACAAACTGGAAGACATACAGGCAGGCAGGCAAATACAAGCAAACAAACTAACAAACAAAGAGACGGGTCGAGAAAAAAGATAACGTAAAAAGAGAAAGTAAACGACAAGATAAAATCACTCAATCTTTGAGTCTTGCGGTCTAATATCAAAGATACACGTAAAGTTACTAAATTATTCAAGTGCACACTTGCATGCAGATTTAATACACCCGTGAAGTATGTTAGAAACCCGATAATAGCATTTTATCATTGAAAGTGTCTTTTGAAATGGATGAGTATTAGGTCAGTGGATTTTGTAAGAAGTCTATCAAGTGACCCCGCTTTAAGATAAAATAGCTAGTCAGATTGATAGCTTATTTCTGAACCATTACATTAAAAAATTTGTAAAGACCTTCATGACGTTTTGTAGTAGGGAGACGAAAACACTCGAAAAGACATCACTTTCATTTCTGAAGATTTTTTTATATGAATATCAGTAGCTGATTGAAATGTAAGTAATAAGTCTTCAAATCTTTAATCGATTTTAGCCCCAATCCTCGAGCTAATCATTGCTTAAAAATGTTATTTGACTACAATATCATAGAAATATTAACATTTCATTTTATTTTTATGTTGGTGTTCAAATACGTGGGAGAAATAACGATGCAATTTCTATATACTTGGTATGATCATTTGCTATTATAGTTTTGTGGTATTTTGAAAAATGTGTATTGAATAATGTATATGTAGTGCTAATGGCATTTTTATGACATTTATGTATTCAGGATATTTTCCTCGCAAATGTACTATGCTGATTACCCAAAGTAAAACATATTGAAAAGATGACGATAATATAAAAATCTGACTATTTGATTATTTGAGCTATGTCAAAGTGAAAATGACATTGAACAGTATGCTTTACTTGTGTTGAGGCCAACACTAATTAAACGTCATCTTTATGCAATAAATGAAGAATCGCAGAGTGGCTGAATTTAGTCAATGCCATGCCGCACATCTAAAATTTAACCTTTAGTAACTTAACGAAAACAGAGTGTAATGTTTTTCAATCTCCTGTGTGGTTACGGTTAAGTCACCCTGGTTTCTAAAGTTCAATTCTATTGTATTTTCTTTAAAATAAAAATCTCCTTTTACCGTGGGTATTTTGCATGGTTATCTGGAGCGGGTGACAGAATATTGTATTGCTATATTATCATTATCGATTATATTTTTATTTCATTATCAAAACATTACGTTATTGGATACCATTACTAGGATACCTAAAGTGACATGCAATCAATGTTACTACTTCGTCTTCGATACATTAAGTAACATATGATATATTCTATGTTTGCCATCCCATAGTTGAAATCACTACTCCCATAATTATTCGTTCATGGAAGCTTACTATATCTAAAACATACACTGTACACAGCGACAAGAATTTGTACAGCTTTGGTATTTAGGTAACCTTTGTATTTACAGTACCGTCGTCTATCAAAAACCAATAAACGGTGTATTGAACATACTTCTACAGATACAATGGCGGTAAAATGGTCTCCTTTTAGATGAGTCAGATGAAAATAACCAATTTGCAGCGGAAAGGTGTTAAGGTGAAAACAGAGTACTGATCGAAAAATCAAATAGCGTTCGTTCAATAATGATCGAATCGTTCTATATTGCTGTATTGTCGGACATCTCCAACCTCACTATAACATCCATTATGTCTCTTTTATCTCCGTTGTAATTGGAATCAAACTTCACATATGTTCGAGAAAATGCAGATGTATATTTCATGTTTACATGTAAAACGCTAAGAAAATATTCAAAAACTATTGGTGAATCAATATCATAATAGAACCGCCGTAATGAGGTTGTCACTTTATCATTGCTTCCGAAGCAAATATGCAAATTCCATAATATATTATTTAAGACTATTTATTTTGAACTGAAGACCCCGTATGTTCAATTAAACATCTACGTGATACGTTCTATAACTTATGTCAAATAAGTTTGAGATTTCTTCTAGAAAATATTGCATACATTCAATGTTTTGACGTGTAGTTCAAGTGTCACGGGTTTGATGACGTAAGCACACATTCTCGCTCTCTAGATGTATAAATACGGGAAATTAAATCCCGACATTTCATCATTAATGCCTGACTTGGCTCCATGTAGTATAAATGACGTCATGGAAAACTACATTGAATCTGAAGAATAACAGTGGTGACAGAGTACATTGTTGTAAAATGCAATGGAAACGAAGCAATAATTGATTGCTGAAAATAAATAATAGCTAATATAATATCATGTTAATTTACATTCACCTTCAAATCAGGCAACATCTTGTAATATAGTGAGAACATATTGATTCTTGCATTACAAAAACAGATTTCTAATCTGACGTACGATGTTTTGACATGGTGTGTCATTCTTCCTTTATATGAAACAACTAATGAAGCAGAGTTATTTTTGTCGTCTTTACTATATTGAGCTTTAATGTAGATTGGATCGACAGTCTACGAAGACGAATAGTGACAGCATACTTTTGAAAAAGGCATTAGGTGAAGACAAATTCTACTTGTCGATAGTAATGAGAAAGTCGATAGTAATGAGAAACAAATTGTAAAGGATGCTTTAACGTAGTAATTAATTGAGAATTGGGAAAGGTAGAAAATACAGCTTTCTATAGATAATTTAACCTTCGACCTGTAGCTCAAATGTCAATGAATGACACTACACTTACAGGTGTGGCGCCATAAAAAATAATTGTAGAAAAAAGTACTATTCTTTTGCTTGTAGATAGTAGTATACATACCACGTCCAACAGTTGTGTGATAGACAGACCGAATAACACCTGCAGTGTTTCCTGGGGATGGAAAGTTGGTCTTCCCATGGGATTATACTGTTTAGAATCGCTGAATAAATTTCTGTCATACAGCAGTCTATCCTCTGCAGAGAGTGGCATGTCACCTACAGAAGACGCACAACAGATTAGGTTTTATGGCGTAACTATACAATCATTCAAGTTTTCATGGGTTTACTTCTGTGGATATGATTATTCAGTCTGTAACATTTTAAAATCTAACAAAAATATATATTTCATAATACTGGGAATTCATGCCTGAAACAATTTAAATGGCTAAAAAAATAGAACAGAAATTGTAATTTCTTGACAGAAAAAAAGTATTTCATCATTAAATGTTATACTACGAGTACATGTAATTCGTTTTATGTGTCGATATTACATTACATTGTATACTGTAGCAAAAAGTCGCAATATCTCTCTGCGAAAATTTGATAAAAGGGAAGAAATGTGAAATAATCTCAAGGTCATCCTTTTGTCTGATGCGCGAATAAAAGGACTTGGAAGGTCACTGTTTACACAAATTGACGAAGTTTCTCAACATAGTTTTGTCATGTCTATTTTGTCAGGTTGACAAAATGAAGTCTGAAATGTTGTTATTTTATCTAAATGTGTTATAGCCGTCAAAATCACACCATCAAGATGATAAAAGAATGACCGACTTTTAAAGAGATATTTTACATAACAGTTTTCCCCCATATTTTTTAAGGTTGTTATGGTGATTTATTATGAAGAGAAGCAAAATTAATAAATAGCTTTATAATCCTATTCCAGCTTAATATCATTGAATCCTACCCAATGTGATAACAACTAGGAACATCAAATCCATTCTGTCATGAACAGTGAGCCTTTGTTGTGTTATGAGAATTTACATTAGTATTGCCGTCTGTGTCAATCAATCCTTCGAGCTTGATTCAAAGTTACAGTATATTTAAATCTTCTATTGTACCGCATTCTTCACATCTTTATTTGGAATCTTTATTAAATCGGTACGGTGTTGACACAGCTGACGCGGTTCCAGGATGCTTTCCTTAATTTGGCAAATCTCATGAGAGATGTTCTTCGATCCCTCTGTGAGATAAGTTGGTATATGTAACTTACTTTCCTATAAATCTCTAATTTGCTCCATTGTATCATTTTTAATTATAAATAAATTTTCGGAAGAAAGCTTAAGTGCACTATTCGTTTTACACCAACGTAATATCGTGAAGACTGCATGCTCTTGTTCCGGATAAGGTTGCATGTGGGCGATGGAATCCAAGGTTAATAAACATCCATTGAAAGCATTGAAAGCCAAGGTTGGTTTGTTCAGGATGACGTTACGGAAATATTAAACATCTAATAGTAGAATTTTGTAATCGGATGAAACTCAATCTAAGAGTGAAGTTTTACAAAAAAGTGTAAAGTTTATGTGCGTAATTCAGCCACATCCCACATATGCTTTTAATTTCTTCTTTTACTTAATATCCATATTTAATTTATACTCAAAAGGTATTATAAATATATTGCAATCTTCCGATTCGTTTAAAATACATAATGGGACAGGCTAAGTTAATGTGATTTATTACTGTAAATTTTGTGATAATGTTCAACTTTAGTATATCCTTGAATAATTAAACAATGCAATCCTTTGCAATTCAGTGTGACATTTATCAAACTTTAATCCTAAAATATTGTTGAATCTAAGCATACTTCCATGACTTTAGCAGTTTTTACGTTTACATGAGTCAGATACAAAAGAGTTTGACAATTTTCGAAGCCTCAAATATTTATCAGGTTTCAAAATAGCACATTCTATAGGGTTTCAATAATATGTGAAAAAATAATAATTCATCCAATAGACGATTTGTGATAGCAGGTATTGTTACAAAGAAACCAATATTTTTTCACTTGGACTTATCACTATTTTTATTGCTTATTCCAAAAAGTGAATTTGATTAGATCAAAAGTAATCCATTGCAATTTCCTAATTGAGCGATATTTATCAATTACCGAAGTTATTATTACGTGTAGGAGATCTGTCGAGATATGATGTCGGTCTGGCAATAAGTATAGATTACATATTTTAGCTTTTAGAGACATACTTTATACGTTACAATATAATGTAAACGTTATTACTTTTTAGTGGCACATAATTACATGGGTCGAGTGACCTAGAAAGAAACACTGATGATTACGATTCTGAGACTAGAATCGTAATAACGAAAAGACATTATCGTTGATGTATTACTTTAGTTTTGCACTTTACATTTTATAGATCATTTTGTTTCAGTTTTACTTTTTCTTAAAAAGAAATTAGGCGAGCAAGGGATCGATTATTTCACAATCCTTCATTCATTTTTAGGTCGTTTTTTTCATTTGTAGTCTCAAAGGAAAACAGGTAGATTTATGGTTTACCTAGCTTAAAGTATTCATATTAAAATTTTGCCGAATATACTTTTTGGGCATAACAAGATGATTTTACCACTATCAAATTCTGATTTCGTTTTACAATCTTGTTCAAATAATGACCTAAAATAAATCACCGTGTCACAGCTCACATTTAGTTTGGGTCAGTAAACTGAAATATCTTAAAACCGTCGATTTATTTTTTTTCTTTTATCTTTGAACAAGCCGCAAAAGACACAATAATTGATAATGCTATACATAAGTAATGTTGATATGTTACGTACCTTCGACAAACCTCTCCTGGATACTTGCTAACAGTACGAAAAGTGATAACGATATGTTCGGAAGGGAGATTACCATGGTAACACTTGTAATTCCAGTGACTATTCCTTACCACATCTTAATCAACGAAAACATTTCTGTATTGCGTGAGGTTGCTGTAACGATGTAATAACAATATATCGTAGTTTGTCTCAGTAAAATAATCACAATTAGCTATTTGCTAACATCCCAAGTAGATGTGCGCATGCGTTCAATCCTCCACTGACACGACTGCTCAAACTCTAATGCAGTGATGGAAATTGTAACTTGATCCGCCCACCCCAACATCAACACTGTGCTGTGCTACTGCAAACAAATCGATGTTATAAATGTCGATTAACAGACAAACACATCGTCGTGAATATTCATTACTTCAATCTAAATGTTGTATTTAAAGCATTGTATATGCTATCTACGTCACTATATATATATATATATATATATATATATATATATATATATATATATATATATATATATATATATATAATATTCTCTGTGTGTGTGTGTGTGTCTCTCTCTCTCTCTCTCTCTCTCTCTCTCTCTCTCTCTCTCTCTCTCTCTCTCTCTCTCTCTCTCTCTCTCTCTCTCTCTCTCTCTCTCTCTCTCTTCACATGTGCGTATAAAAGTATAACTTAATTGAATGAATTGATATAATTTGATGATTCTTTGATCTTTGATGAGATGGGTTTGAATGAATTTGAACAGGTGTCATGTAATACTCTTATATAGATGGCCACGTTATCGAATAAAAAGGAAAACGAGGCGGTTTGATGTAGATAAATGCGTCTTTAGTGGTAGATACTGAGAAGGAAGGACATGGGCGTCAACTTGATGAAGTGTACTCTAGTGACAATGATTTACTTACAGTTACTGTATTACTAGTTATATAAATATAACATTAACGTTGAATGTAGCTGTAGCATTGCTTCAGACATTTATGACTGTTGAAGATGCTATGAGATCACAGTGCCACGTTGTTAATAGTTGGATAGTGGTCACTGTTCCTCCATTGCGACTTTTCCAGTAAATTGGCCTTAACTAGTACGGAAATACCATCAACCTGCGTACAGCTAAACACTATTTAACATTGCATCATAATATAAGATCTCTACCTTCATCGACTCGGACATGAACTAAATCTACTACTGCAATAACTAATACAAAGCCGGTAACGTCATGTTTCCAAAAACTTTAAGCTGTACATCGTCACATCTTTGAAAGTGTTATTCGACAAGTACAAAAATGGCTATAGTTATCAAGCATCCTACGTCAAGCTGAAGAATGAAGCGAAGAATTTGACTATTCTTAAGAAAGAATAAATGTAAATATTTAGTAAAAAAACGGCATTTTCCCATGCGGTCGTTTATGATGTAACGATGTCACTTCAATACATCTGTAATTCGCTTCAACATTTTCAAGCAATTAATTTCATCTTGTACAACAGTAACGTTACAGTTATTAGCAATTGATGACACGCGCTATCTATAGTCCCAAGGGTGTAGCGTGAGAGTTCGTATGATTTCTAAAGATATTGCGAAATGAGATTCTCACCTTATATTTGCCTTAATTGCATAATATGTATGGTAACCTGACAACTGCAATAGTTTATACATCATATGAACTAGTGTCCCGTTGGAAATCAAATGTACTAATTTCCATAGTTTTACTATTTTTTATCTTCACAAGTAATGTATTTGTCTTTTATTTCATTTTGATAAAGTATCCATGGTTACACTGGTCCATAAACTACAACATTGCTCATATATATCATTTCTTGACAACTTTTGTCAACATATTTTTTCTGTTATTCACCATTAGCAAACAGTCTCAAACTGTAAAAACACGTTATTTGCATACCTAGAATCTCGCATTTATTGTTGTATGGATTATAAATCGATATGTGCATATCCAGCTGTTGGGGTATCAAAAAGAGCATTTCATTGAAACAATTGTGCCATTGCTCGATATTTAACAATTACCTATTGAATTCCTCCGTTTGGGTTTTACCGACGTAATGCTGTATTTTGATTTACCGAAATGAGAATCTGTTCTCGATAATCACACTGCCGTCGATAATCAAAAATGGCGTTTTAGATGAACGACCGAAATCACATGATTTCTGTGATTCCAAAGAGCAATACGGTTATCATTTACGGTTGCTTCGCATACAAGTGAAAGCTTCGCATGTATGAGTGTGTGTGTGTGTGTGTGTGTGTGTGTGTGTGTGTGTGTGTGTGTGTGTGTGTTTGCGTGTGTGTGTGTGTGTGTGTGTGTTTGTTTGTGTGTTTGTTTGTTTGTTTGTTTGTTTGTTTGTTTGTGTGGGGTTGGTGTAGTGTGTGGGTGCGAGATCTTTATACTATATTGCAATGATTGGCGTGTAGGTTAAATGCGTTTAACAGTATTCTGAGGTTTAATTCAAGCTCACTTTGCACTCTAAATATTGTATATGATGCATTGAACTTGAAACATCACACCCTTGTCATAACATTTGTCCTTGGCTCGTGTTCTTCTTAGAAATAAAGTTAATAGTCTCTTTTAAATATATAATGTCCAATATGTTCTAACAGAGATTGAGTTTTCTATCCCCTTGTCAGCAAACCGCTTACCCTAAGGAGAGTAATCGCTTAGTACGGAGGGAGTCAATTAGACCATATTGCAAACGCTTATCATGACAAATGAGGTTGACAAATTTATTTACGTGTTAGTATACGAAGGCTTTCACAAGACCTTCATCAGTTGGACATAGATTAAAGCACAGGCAATGTCTTATTATAGTTGTCGTGGGGGGGCATTCTCTTGTAGTATTTAAACAATAAATTTCGTATGCATAGAGTTTACTGTTTTATGACAGAACATCGCCATTTGAGGATGTCATGAATACCATACAATTACTCTTATCTGGAGCATCATCCTTAACGATGACTCTGGTCTGTGTTGTTACTCTCTATCTCATTTACAAAGTCGCATGTTGTCTTGGTTTTGATGACGTCAGAGACAAATTCACATTATTCCTGAAAGATGTCTGCAAGAATAGTTTTACCAAGGCTGCCTCTGGACAGGATCAAAATTTGTTCAAATGAACGTGCTAACACTTGAAAGCGCTCTATATATTTCAATCTAGGTTAATATAGAATAAAATGGCGTGAGAATCATGCGTTGTCCTGAAAAGCGTCAACACATATACATCAATAATACCCAGAGGATTGCTGAATTCGATTTCTTCACTTAGTTGTTATATTTATTTCTGTTATATGCAGTTGACCCAGAAGAGCATTAGTCCATTAATACAATTGAATTTCTCACTTTAATTGGACTTGATATTATTCTTGAAATATCACATTGACAACATCTTGGAAATCAACTGTCAAATTTTACACTACTTGTGACGTTGATTTGGAAGCCATAACGCGTTCCACAATGTTATGCTTCCAATTTGCATAAATCCATTCAAACATTTTGTAATACACAGAACTATGGACAATGTGGTGATATCACATTTCAAATACAAATACAGTTACATTATGATGTCAAGGCTAATGCTAACATCAAAGTGGTCGAGTTAATATATGTAGTCTTTGTGACAAGACTGAAGCTATAATATATTTGGATAAGAACAAAACATTTTCTCTGTCAGTGATCCAAATATTAGTAACGTTAAAGCACTTCACCCTGCAAATAAACTGTATTTCGGGCATCGCTGCGTCATGCTTGGTCTGTCGTTGCGCAATTATATGATATGTTTCGGCTTCTTGTGTCGCAAGGGTATTCTGCCGTACGGATTACGTGTTTGGTTCGACACGAAATGAACCTGAACTTGGCTTCATAAATATGGGATTTACAACTTCTCTCTGAAAGGATATAGATGGCGCACTTGATCAATATTTCCTTCCGCAATAAAAACCCGCTTCCGTGTGTTATGTTCCACTCTACAATATTTTATCCATAACTCCCTCTGGTTTGTACTCTAGCACATAAGCTTCTTCAATTCTGACAAATCTCACCAGTGTACATATACGGATTACATATGGTTTTGTGAACACATTTTTGTCATTTTCGAATAGTACTTTTGTCACTGATGATTTTCTGAATACCCATTTTCATCGATCCAAATATCGATGACTTTTAATCGAAGATAGCAAGTTTCAACAGACTTTCGTTAAAGGCATACAGAATATTTGCAAGGGAGCAAATGAAAATATATGCACCTGTTATGACTCCACCAAAGATGTTGATTTTCTCATTTAACAAAAGAAATTTACATGTTAAAGCTTTCCATACAAACTTACTGTATGAAATTGGTGATCACTTGATATTGAAAAGCATTTCATTCAAAGAATGTGTTTATATTAGCTAATGGTACATTCTTATCCAAAATTCGCAACTTTCTGTTTGAGAATTCTTAATCGTACTCTATATACTTATTTGACGAACTCGTGGAAAGCACACTCAAAAGTCTCATATTTAACACCTAGAGTAGAATGCCTTCGAAAGCTAATAAGTGGTAGCGTTAGCAAAACTTCGATAAGCGCGGAAAGCCCGCTCCGTCACACAAAGCTGTTCGATTGACTTTGTGTATGACAGCAACATCCACTATAAGATTCGCCAATACCAGTGTCTAGACCACGGCAAACCCAAAGAAACCTGAAATTCCACAATAAATTCTTCAAACCAACGACTCAACCTCGCAGAGGCGTACAAAAAAAAAGTTTCCCTAAAGGAATTTGAATAAGTATGTTTTAACAGAATAGAAGTGACAATAGCGGTAAACCAAGAGACTGTGTCACGAGCGTGTTTGGCACAAGGTGTCTAGCAGACGGTGTCACCATTGTGACGAACTCGTGGAAAGTACACTAGAAACTCTGATTTTGAACACCTAATAAACACTAGAATAGATTGTCTACGAAAGCTAATAAGTGGTTGCGTTAGCAAGCCTTCGATAAGCGTGAAAAACCCGCTCCGTCACACCAAGCTGTTCGATTTGACCTTGTGTATGGCAGAACATACACTATAAAATTGAATACAGACACATTAGCCAATGCCAGCGTCTGTAGACCACGGCACAACCCAAGAAACCTGAAATATCACGACCAATTCGTGAAACAAACGACTCAACCTCACAGAGGCGTACAAGAAAACGTCTCCCTAAAGGAAGAAGTGGGTTTTAACAGAAAGGAAGTGAAAAAGGCGGTAAACCAAGAAATTATGCCAAGAGCGTATTTGACACCATGTTGACTAGACGGTGTCCAGCAGGAGAGAGAGTGGCTGGGAGAACTTCAGAGTGTTGATAGCTACCTGACAATGTGACAAGACTCCTCAGCAACTGACTGCTGGCATACGAAAAATGTGCTTCGACTAATACACGGGATATCTAGACCTGAAAATCAGGGAAATGTTCGACTTTTCCTCAGTAAGGTGTTGTGATACTGAGGTCAGCGAAATAAAGGCATCCGGGGGTGTAACACACGCAATCTTTCCGCGATAAGAATATTAAAATGTAATTGTTATGTTTACAATGATATGAATTGTTATTTATCGATGAAGATATAAAATAAGCAATACCCAAGCACATAAATCAGAAGTCGTGCGTAAAATATTGTTTAGGTGTTTTGAAAGTTAAGGAATGTTGATAGCTTCAGGTAACAATTTTCAAGTTCGTGTTTGGATCAAAGCTTAATATAGTAGTTTCATTATAAATAGACGTCATCGTACCTTCACAAAAGGTTACTAGTCCAACCTAAAAAAAGATTAAATGATGTATGTGTTGGACTGAAGTGGAAGGGGGGGGGTGGGGGTGGAGCATTGAAGACAACCAACAATGGTGATCATTCCAAATAATTTAATCAACGAACAATATCAACATACGATAAAAAATAAATAAATGCAAAACTTCTGTAAAACTGTCCGATATCAATAAACTAAACTTTATTCTATGAAGAGATCGTGGTACTAGAGTGAACTCTATATCAGATAAGGCAAAAACATGTTTCATTGAATGTGAAAGAAAACCCTTTTGATTTATAAATAAATGTGGTTAAAAAGATGAGCACTGGTAACGCCAAAGAAGAAAAACTGTGTGGTTCCAATAGAACGCCCAATTTCAAAACAGGGTGGGTAGGTAGGATATTTTGGGGTCTGGTTCAGTTTGTTACAATGTATGTAGAGGTCAACAGAGATTTCTCATCGTTATGTTCTCACTTTTCGTATGATATGCAGAAGACATTGTGTGCTACACCGTATTCTGTAATGTTGTGTTGATCACAAGACAATGTCATCAAATCTCACTATTTCTCTCACGACCATGTAAAAACTTTCGATTTTTCAACATTTTTTTAGATTGGGTCGGGTTACCGGAACTAAACAATTGTTTTTGTCTTATAACTATATAAATTTCTACAAACAAAACTTTGAAAACTGCATAATAACTGTTACTTTAACGTAACTACAAATAATATAGTGCATAACTTGCACGGTTTATAAAGACGGTCTGTAATGTGGATATCTAGCTACAAATAACGTAAAATAAGGAGAGTCTTCCACGTTGTAAGTCTAGTTCACAATCTTTAAAGTTGCAAAAGCTGAGATTGTAGGCTATTTGACTTAAGTGAAAATATGTTCATAGAACCATAATTAATTAAAGTATCAAATAGTAATGTTATAATGCTTTCAATGGCACTAAAATCATATTTTGGCGTTGTTGGTACACTAGGTGCTATGATAATGGCTTTATCACATGCTAAATATGCTTCAGTAAATAGAACATAACGTTAACTACGGGTATCATTAATCTATAACAAAATGTGCACTCAGAAAACTTAGAGTGTGTCCTTTCAAATTGGATTATTTGTAACTATGACTCTATTATAATTGGCTACGTTATATTTACAGCTACATACTATTGAGTAAACCGTAAACACTGTGCCATTAATTGTATTGACACCACAAGGCATTAATCTGATCAGTAACGTGGACGTACGCATGTACAGGAAACGCCAATGGATTCCAAGACGGGTTGATATTGATAGACACCATCAATACAGACACTTCGACTTAAAACCCAGATATCATACGTAACAGGTTGGCATTGCCAGCTGCTATGTTGACTATTATCAGTGATACAGAAGAGACAGTTATGGCAGTGAGCTTCATTCAGTGACCGTGGATATCGTGACATGTCTGTGTTGACTTCATAGTACCAAGGACAGTTAGACCGTTCATTCAGAGCAGCGCCACTTCCGTACTCCAACGGACAGGGTTCAATTGGAAGTTGTTCAACGTGGTGGTGTTCACTGCCTGTAGAAAGGTTGTCTTCAGATTGATCCATCGTTGCCATGGATAAAATGACAGCCATTTCTGAAGTCGAATTCTGGTAAATTTGTGTCATCATTTTTTTTAGTTGAGATGTAGTAGGTTCAACACAGCTTAGAGTTGATTGAGTTAATGACTGTATAGTATTTATTGGAGTACCTTCAAGTTGTGCTAAAAACGTTATATTTAACGACATCATTGTTACCAAGATTTTCTGGAAAAAATAAAAGATTATGTATAATATTATATTCCTGTTTTTGTATGAAGCGTTTAGATTCTGGTAAGTTGAGCCAAAACAAATTGAATTCATTACAAAAATAAAGAGGGAGCTATGCAGTACAGTTTGCAAAAATTCCGAATTATGTAAGGATCCTCCTTTTTCATATATACCTTAAAACGGCTGGTTGTACAGTTTACAAACTACAGATTAAAGTCATTACATTTTCAAAAACCTAATGGTCGTTTGTACTTCGTGTGATATTTTTTTGAAAAAATCTATTCAACATGTACTCAGAAAACGAAAATTAGGGTGTTACGATCTTTATTGAAGGCTAACATTTTACGAAAGATAAAAAGGGGCAACAACGAGTTACGAAAACATATATACCCCCTGCCAACCCATAATTCCGTGTGGTGTTGTCCTTTGAAATACAAATGATCTACAAAAATGGTGAAACGACATTGATGTTGACAAGATTCCATATGGCGATGAAACGTTTGAGTGACTTACTGATACTCCTTTCAAATCCATGTCTTTGCCGATTACTTGGTTGAACGTTTCGTATAGAGGAATGCGCTCTTTAGTTGACAACTGGTTGGTATGTTCCTTTTAGGCTGATGACTGTAGTGTCCGGTGGACAGGTCTTATAAAGTTGTGGGAATAATCATCATGACGCGGTTAGTCAAATGAGCGCCAGAAATTATTTAAAATGATGTCATGAGATTAGGTTATTGCAATTATGAAATATTTAAGTTTTGGGGAATGGTATAAAAGTACACCTTATGGAAGATTGTCATGGAAATTCCCATTGTTTATTACGAGAAGTATGTCGTTAATGTTTATTTCTAGGTCACACAAACGTAATCATTTTTATCAACACATTGAGTTTATTCAGTTGGCCATTTATCAATTGAATACACATCAACCCTCGTACGTTCAAGAGGACAAAGAATCGTGAATCCATCAAATATGTGTTATTATTTATATATTTTTTATCATAAATGATCACAAATGAAAACTATTCTTACAATCGAATCTATTCATTCGATTTTATACAACAAACCCAACATTTCTAGTTTTCTTCAGGCGAGTGATCCTGTACACGTCATTCTGACAAAAATAAATTTGCATAATTGACGAAGATCAAATATAGGATTTGTTGATTTTATTTTGGAACGTAAATGATTCAAAACTTTGGAAAGAGGAAGACATGTAATCACCAGTACAGGCAGTTGACAATATGGTTAAATAGATAAGATAACTGAATCACGAAAAAGATACGGACAGTTTGTTCTGTGAACTTCCAAAGCTAGTTTACAAGGTTGGAAATGTAAAGTCTATCCCTTATCTGCACGTTACCTCTCTGTCCAGCTTCCCTGTTCATTGAAGCAATTGCCATAAATGCTTCACTGATTCACAGATAGTATGGTTGGGAATTTATTTGGGGATCTATTAGGGCAACCATACTGTATTTCTGATTGTATGCGTCAAGATCAATGGATGATGCACTCGTGGCGTATGGACCGTCAGATATGTTCATTCATATAGTCCCCCTCCTCCCCTCTCGGCACTGTTGAACCCACTGGGGGCTAACACAAGAAGAATAGACACTTTTGAAAAATTACATATTTTTATTTTTTAAAAGTGGAAAAATATTGAATCATCTCATTACTTCTTTAAATCACGTGTAACTGACAAAATCTATACATCAGACCCAGTACAAAATAGTAATATGTACAATTAATCAATTCTCCCAATAATTTTTTACAACATCTCTGCGTCTTATGATTGGTTACCAATCAAACAGACAACATCGGTTTGTCGATTATTCAATCAATTAATTAATTACATTTCTGACATTGAATAATTATATTTCAAACAAGTCAAAACCGACTATTCAGATATACAATATGTTAACAAATTCTGACCCAAGATACAAATATTTAGTGCATATATACAGAATAGAATGTTTGATATTTTGACGTGTTCTAAAATTAAGACCACAATTATGCAATAACAACATTCAAATTGTTAACAATTTCTCCATAAATATCAATATTGCAATTATCATCAAGTTTTACAAAATATTTTATACTACTTAACTGTATTTCCAAACGTATATTTTATGTGTGTACAAACAACCCCCCCCCCCCCCGCCCCCACTCCCCGTGAAACGAGAGACTGTTTGAAACTGTTTTGTGTTCGAAAAGAAATGCACTCGTTCTGACGAAAGGGGGCTTCACGTCGATTCAGTACATAACGTTATGTGCAAAATTCATCGAAGAAAGTACAATATACTAGTACTTCAGGATTTTCGTGATCATAAAAGCCTAAGACATACATTATAATGTTGATACTTGCATCAGAAATATTACAACTTTGTAAAATATGTAAATCCGCCAAGTCAGTACTAGATTTCCCGGCTTGCAGTACAAGTATTGTGAAAGTAATAGTGTCAAAATGTGTATTAGTTGTGCGAGTATTAATATCATTAACTTTTAATTGCATTGTCCATGGCGCCTTCTCTTATGGCAGGAGCATTAACGAAGGAATGTTTACTTCTTGTATTTCAGTATCAGCATCAGTATCAAAGTATTGCAAAAATCACAAAGCATACAGTATAGCATGGAACGTTTGCATTCTTGATAATATCAACTCCCTTAAAAAAATAAACATCTATGGAGAATAATTCATGACTAGAATATTGGACAGTGACACAATGTATTGTTGGGACTGGCAGCATGATAAACTAGTAACACAACAGTGTACAGGCACAGTCCACAAGTTAACAAGAATCTTTCCTTTAAGTTTAACACAGATGGTGATCCCAATTGTTTGTGATAAATTCATTATTTTTTATTGTCGCCTTTATTTGGTCAGATTCTACGAAGAATTTTCCCTGATCAAACAAACACGCAAAGTGGTAAATTTGAATTAGACGAGATATCGCCATTCTTGTTGAAAACTTTGCATGTACAACATTTCATTGTTATCAAACTAACCTTGTCCATAAAAATAGGTGTAAATCGGACATGTTTTACAACACTTACACACGGTATCAATATTCACTCTTATAAACATAGCTAAGCACCATGGTTTTAATTCTTGAGTACCATGTGACAACAAGTGATATGTACGAATGTTATTTCTACCAATCAAAGGCATCCACCATTTTCAGCTTCCACGTCACCACATTGTTTATGAATACGTTGAACGCCTCAATATTGTTTCTGTTTCGATTGCAGCTTTACTTTGTTAATTGCGTATTTCAGCACAGTCATACAAGAACAGAGGCCGTGTCGTTGTCATTATAGTCTTGTTTTATGCATGGCAATAATCGACTTGAAAAATCAAACCGGAAGTTACGATTTGAGATGAAAGTGGGACAGCTAATCTTATTTTATTGTCTACTATCACACGTGTACTATCTCAGCAGGACTGTCAGATGATCAACTTTGGATAGCCATGTCTAAAATCCTTCAGATCTTTTAAATAAATTAGATATTTTCAAATCCGTTCCTAGATTCCGATGGCATGGTATTTCAGACAGTGAGGCTTTCATGAGTAAAGCTTTTCCAAATACCCAAGAGCCTCGTGTTCAACCAGAAAACGTCACTTCCGCACATTTCGTGCAAGGCGACTATCGCATACTTGCACTGAGCACTTATGCAGTCAGTTGACCTGGTCACACTGTAAGCTGGCAATACACAACGGTTATCATTAAGTTGAACGTAATATTCGTGAGCACTTGATGTGTATTTTACATTATAACGCTTTGTTTGGATGCAACCTCGAATCAAAGTATCATATTAGGTGCATATTCGGCAGGCAAAGGTGCTTGTTTGTGAAGCTGTAGCGCCATTGCAACCGTCTTAACATATATTTGGACATATTCATGCATTTCTTGTGTAAATGGGTCAAACGACATGCCCTTTTTCCTGTTAGGTCTTTTGAACTTTCCAGACGAATTGAGTTCTGCACAAAGCAATCGTTCTTGGTTGATTTCGATATTAAGAAACGTCAACATTTTCCTAAGTTGATTGTTGAGATCAGTCATTAAGTCTTCATAGTGTATCACAAGTACCTTAGGGCAGTGTTGGAGCCACATTAACGCGGTATTTGTCCAACTTCGGGATTTACCCATCACGAAGTCGTTCCACTCTACAAAGAAAAATGTGGGTATACGAGTTTAATACAAATCGTTGAACAAATGTACACAGTAAACTTCCTCTTATTCGTTCTGTGATGAATCTGTATAGAAAATAGACATATTGTATGACAAAAAAACACTAAAGACACAGACGAAGCTAAGGTACACAACAAGCCAAGCCAATAATTAGGATATCAGCTTATTCTGCTAAATTTCCACTCGGCGTGTACAGGTTCATGAGATATCAAGATGTCATACTACACTGGGGCTTTATTTCGGTCGTTTATTTCTAAAAACATATTTTATGCTACATTCCAAGGGATTTCCTTACGAAAAATCATAGTTAACTGAGAACGCAAAGACCCTGTCAAAATTGCTGAAAATCCTTGAAGAACTTAATAATATGTTGCACACACAACAAAACACTAGTCTATGCATGACGACACACACTGTGAATTGACATTTCTCTACGGTCAACATGATACCCTTTGTGAGTCTATACAATGACATGATTAATGTATTCTGTGCACCAAATAAGCATTATGCAGACCGTAAAAATTCACCTACCAGTGCCTTTGGTGTACCTATCTTCGGTAGCATAACCCGTGTGACCTCCAAATTTTCTATTGTGTTCAGCTATCATAGCCTTGTAAGGGTTTCGTATAACAACTATTGCTGCCTCGTATTCTTTTATAAGTTCTTCACTGAAGTCGTGTGTTTTCACAACAACCGTGTTTCGTTTCTTCCAGTGTTCCCTTTCTCCTTTGAAACCTGTGTATGACAAACGAGAGAGAATGGAAACGTTGCCAAACTATAAGAAACCAGACAATTTTTTCCAAGATGTTTTTCTTGTAATCGCATACCAATTTTTTTCTGTGGGTTATATGCTATTATGTTGTAACAAAAAAGCACTATAGATTTGCATTCGCTGATAGTGATAACCAACTACTACGACTAACTTGCAGATTTTGTTTTGTGCATTTTACGTACACACAGGCAATTTTTGTCATGTGTTCAGTTTTGGTGGACGGTTCAGCAATAAAATAGACACACAAGAAACCGTAGCACACAAAAAAATTGATACGGTTAAATTGTATAATGGAAAATAGATATTACGAAGTTTGTTGTTACCTTTTTTGAATAATTCTCCATCAGTATAGAAACTACCAGTGTAAATTCCAGTGCTACGTTCTATCAGGTGTCTCACCCATGTATTACCAGATCCCGGAAAGCTAGCTAGCGCCACCAACGGCATAGATCCCTCACGTTTCAGAGTGGAATTTAAACATCTGGGATCTGTAACGTAAAATGCGAAACCCAACAGCCAACGAGTTAAAAAAAGTATGGGGTTTTACATCAAAATGTTTTGCCTGCTTTCAACTAAAAAGACGAAGTAAAACAGCAATTTGCATGATTTTCACGTCAGCGAAAATACGTCGAAACAAGCATGACAGACGTTCTTATAATTCTTCTATTCCCGTTGACATCAAAAATTGCTTTTCGTAAACTTTTAAGAACATCTGACGTCTCTCTAGACTGATATTTTGAAAATTACTCTAAATGCCATATTTGTAAAAAAAAATCCTGAAATATTTCGAAGGTAATAAGACAAATCGTGGAGTCGTCAGAATATAAAACGGCCTACAACGGCAACACAACTATATCCAACCGGTTACACCAAACGTGTTTGTCGTTTCATGACTGCAGTGCAGTCGCAACAAAATTGGGAAAATTTCAGGCAAATGACATCAGTCGAATTACCGTGGTACGCGGCAATTTTGGTTATCTGTAATTTTGACCGTTAATAAAAAGGGAACTGTCTACATTTCTATTGACAATGTTACACTGAAAACATATTCTACCATCCGCTTTTACTTGAATCGCAAAGCACTTTTCTTTGGTAAATGACCATAAACAAGCAAACACATTACCGTCTGCTGAGGTAGTATAAACTGATGCATAGCCACGTCCACCACAGTAATGACCTTCGAACCCTGCACAAGGCGTGATGCACTGACTGTTGTTCACCGCACTGTGATAATCAAAATTGGTTTCCAGATGACCACAATGACATTCAGTACCACTACGTAACGCTGCTATAGAGTATTGCTAAGATATAAAGGAAAAAATACGTTATTTTAGAGATAATGTGTTGATTTTAAAGTAAAACCATACAAACTTGAACGAGACAAACTCTTGTAGGAAGAAGCGCCCTCATGGTTGTAGGGTAGTTTATGATAATGTTTTGCTCGTTTCGAATTCAGTGTAGAAAACATTATACTATAATTATTGTCAACTCTCGCATATACATGTAACATATACATGATTCAATTATAGACCGGTATGTTGAGGGTCTATGACTCAATAGAGTACATTTTTTTCAGTTTAAGAAAAACAACAACAAAATCGATAATTTGCCATTGATTTCTTTATACATTAATTTTTCACTGTAATACTGTCTGTTGATAGTTGTGTCCGAGCAGTAAGCACTAAACATACTTCAACACCAAATAAACACGCATTAGCATACTGACCCTACATGTCTATGATTCCACATTATACCTAGTCTGTATGTGAATACATGTTTATTTGCTGTGATAATATCCTGGAGGACAAGATGGTAGGTAAACTATATGAGTGAAACCCATACCTTTGTAAATTATAAATGTAAGGTGTGAAGTACTTTCAATTAGATAAAAGGGAATAGAAGAAAGACCATGGGGTCTTTATTCAGTCAATAATGGGAGTAAATATTCAATCGGAAGAAAAGAGTAGTCAGGGAATGAAAACAAACTGTAAAAAACCCATTGTAACAAATCAAATCAAATCAGATCAGATCAAATCATCACTAACGTGATCACTTCACCCTGTGAGAAAACCTATCAAGCGTCTGAACTTTAACCCTCTCAGCTAAAGTAAAATGCCGTAGTTTCCAATGTAATTTTACCCTTGAATTGCATTCCTTTATATGTTAGAAATACTGTAGGTATATAGGTCGTCTCCAGCTCCTAAGGTACTGGGAGTCTGAAATTGAAAGATTAGTTGCTATTTGCAGTCCTGTAACCATAAACCATGGGAGTATGCTCGTGATTACAGGTGTACACACAGTGATGAATCTGTCTATTTTATCTATGCAGTTTAGAGGAGCCTACATAACTCGATTTTTTTCTTACCGCACGTAAGCAAAGACCTTTACAGCTCAGTATGGTCATCGTGTCTTCAGTATATATACTGCCAGATTGAAATATATCACCGTCTCTTGCAGTTGGCACGCAACCTTTGTAATCCTCAATCGTGCCTTGGAGAAATTTGTCAGCTGAAAAATACAAAGTACAAAGTGTGTACACCGAAACAAAGGCTGTATTAGAAATCAAAGGAATTGGTTTGGACACAAGTGATCAATGGTCTGATTTTGTTCATCACTAATCATGTAATCACATATGTCAGACATATTTGTTACTCAATGTGTATTTCTTTACTCAAGAAATGTTATGTTTATACGACATATACATTGTACATCAGTAAATATATGTAAAGGGAAGGAATGTCAACAATAACGCTAATGTTCTCTGAACAATCACATCCTGACAACGTTTTAGTATGTTAGTACATTTTGTAATTGTGTTTACTATACATCATTAATACGCTTTTAACATCATACGGCACGACCTAAGATAAACCTCAGACGTCCCTATAAATTATAATGTTCTGAGGGTTTAATACCAGAGATTGGGGCGACCGACAACTATACATGTTCTACTATTTGGGAAACGATAACGCCCCCTTGTGGCCAGCTTTGATTTACTTGTATTAAATAACGTAATCTTTTACTTTATATGTGCATTATTATCGTAATACTCGATGTCGAATGCCTGAAAAATATCGTACGGTTGTGAGTTTGTTTTGAAGTTTAGTCACGTCTGCATGCACGCAGATAGTCCTAACAAACAGTGAAGAGGCGACCAGCTGCAATGATTTGATATCAAATTGTACACCGAGAGCTATTCAGACACTATCTTATTTCGACATCTGTGGACTGCAAATGCACAATTAAACTCATTTGCATATCTAAAAGCAGACAACGCGTCAAATGTTCTCATTCACTTTATTAGGTGATAAAACAGTAAAATCTACAGCGTTTTATTTGAGAAATCACATCCGTGTATGGTACTGGTGCGCCGGTAAAAAGCTATAGCTATCGTCTGGCCTCCAAAAACGCTACCGTATTATCAGCTTGAATGTACTTTCCGATTCATGACATGCTTTACATCATAACGAAATGGGTATAAAAATATGAAACCGCAACTCGATTAAAAAATCTAAAATGCTTTCAAAAAGACGTCCAATTGTTACTTTGTCTGTGGTGTCGTCAATAGCCTAGCCTTACAGCAAGATTGACACGTTGACTTCACCTTTTAAATAATGACAATTGAAACTAATTATAGAATGTTCAAAAACCATTATCATTCTACAAGGGAGGTTTCCAAACTCGGAGCGACTCCTGCCCAACCAAAATTGCTTGATGTATAAAACAGTGTGGATAAGGTGGTTCTCGATTTACCCCGTTTCCCTCACTTTCTCTTTACTGTAGTCTCTATTACTACATCTCAGACATTATATAGCAAATGTGATATCCGACAAGGGGTCAAGATATGACCCCCTTGTCTCTATTCTGTCAATGCAAAGAATCTGGAATTGAATGATCTGCATTTAGAGTGTTTCCTACAGTAATTTACGTTGGGAAATATATACAGGGACTGTAAACTTCCCAGTGGTACATACAGTCTCTTATTATCGTGCAAAACAAATAACAATAGATTTTGAATAGCATTTCCAAAAATATAGGCTTTCTTGAAAACACTTACTTTCGCCTTCGTCTTTACTCTGAAGGAAATCAGGAATTGGAGCCGGTTGTTTCTCAACTTTGTAAACTGACAAATATAGGGGTCCTCCACATATATCTTGTTTATTACCAGTGCACGTCATGTTACAACCAGTCGCTGTTAAAGCTGACGTCCTCAGCGCATTTGAACACCAGCACTCCATTGAAAACTGCAAACCGGCATACGCGTAACCCCTGCGTAATACAACTTCAGTTAGTTGAATAAGGGACTGACATGAATGTATGCAATTTGAAATAATAAATCAGTCACAAAAATGGAATTACTTTCACTCGGTAACTTCGCGTAAATAAAGTAACTACAGGTAATAAATACATATATTGAAGTGCGAATAAAAAAAATAAGCATGTGTGTACGCGTGCGTGCGCGCGTGTGTGCGTGCGTATCTGTGTGCATGTAGTTGCATATAGTTATATATAATATAGTCGTATATATTTTACTTTCAACAAGCTAGTCAAAATGGTTGAGTAGGCCTAAATCCCTTATTGTTTTCGCTAATTACCGGAAATGAACACAAAGTGTATGAATGGACTGGTATTATATGAGTTGACATTATTCACCTTTATTGCGTACGATATTTCGTGCAGTGTTCAAGGAAATCATTGTTTACAGCAGCTCGAATCATTTAGGTCTGATTGATGTTATGAAGAACGGAGTATGATGAATTGCATATCCATTTCCTATTTGTTACTGTACCCTAAGGTTTGGAAATACCTACAATGTATACCTACAATGTATGTATAACTCAACTCAAATGAACATATGGTCGACAAAAAAACATCACTTGTCTTGGTATGTACATTTACAGATAATGTACATTGTAGTATCTCAAAGAGGGACCTGTATTGTAATATTATACGACTGTTTTTATAGCAATGATGAAAGGCCTTAGTTGAAATCTGTGATCAGAATTGCCACTAGTATATAAATGTTGAGACCAAATGTCAAGTCAGAGGGACTGTGGTCAAGTGTACATTTTCGCATGCTTACATAAATTGGTCGTCTCTACGTACGAACGTCGTACCTTTAATAGTCACCACATTTCAACACAAGGTTGACGGACGATATTGGTTATGATAGTAGTATAACATCAGTGTTTTACTAGAGCTTCACTTGCCCCAGGCTAATATATCAAATGAGATATATCGATCTTACATCTAAAATTAGTTCAGCTTTTCAAGCACACACTGCTGTGAATCGGCCATATGTTGCGTTGTTACTTATATTGCACATATATGGTGCACCTTTTGTTAAAAATCACCCGTTTCCGTCATTTTCTGGGGCGACCGCAGGCTCAACCGATTTATTTTACGAATTCTATATTTAAATATATAAGCGACAAATATACCATTGTACTTTTTCCGATTTGTTCCTTGATTAAAATTATACGGCCAATAGTGAATTGTAATATTTGGAGGTGTCATTGAACTGGTGACTTGCATTCATTTGTAAAACAACAAACATCGAAAGGCGGACCGCAGGCTCAACCGATTTATCTTACAAATTCTATATTTAAATATAAGCGACAAATATACCTTGTACTTTTTCCGATTTGTTCCTTGATTAAAAATTATACGGCCAATAGTGAATTTTAATATATGGAGGTGTCGGTCATTGAACTGGTGACTTGCATTCATTTGTAAAACAACAAACATCGAAATTTAAAGACGGTGTTGAAAACGTAGTTCGTATTACTAATGGGCGATCAATAATGGCCAAGACGGTCGAACAAGATTATGAAGTCGTCTGCACGAATAAGCCGCTATGTGACCTCAAAACCTGCTAACCATGTGCCATTTTCTGTGTCAACTACGCTTGTTACAGTTAAACCAGTCTATTTGTTTTAGAATTCAACGATTATGAAAACAACCCTCTTTTCCAAGAAGGCATAAAGGGGATATTTATACAACTATATATTTCAATGTGAATAAAAATTAATCGACTTTCTAAAATATGGATAATGGTGAAACCGAAACCCTTAGCGGTTATTACTTTAGGCATACATACAGAGATAGGCAAACACAGATAGTATACTTTGATAATGTATTTCATATAAACTTCAGGATCTACAAGATAACGTCAACTCACGTATATTGAATAAAATGTGTGCTCTTGTTTGTATGTATGTATGTATGTATGTATGTATGTATGTATGTATGTATGTATGTATGTATGTATGTATGTATGTATGTGTGTATGTACGTACGTACGTACCTACCTACCTACCTATCTATCTATCTATATATCTATATATTATATATATTGCATTGGGCAGTGTATCTTTACATTGTACTCATTTATCGTACATTGTATATTCGTCAACTCATTGCATCGTACACTGGATACATACCATTATATTTTACAATATGTAACTCATTATATTGTACACCAGATACATTATAACTCAATACATTGTACAGTGTAGATACATTGTAACTCATTATATCATACATTGTAGATACACTGTAACTCATATCATACATTGTAGATACACTGTAGCCAATTACATCATACATTGTAGATACACTGTAACTCATATGCATTGTATATACACAAAAACCCTTTACATCATGCATTGTAGATACACTGTAACTCATAAACACTATATACACAGTAACTCATGATATCATATATTGTATATACACTAACTCAATACATCATTCAATGTATATACACTAACTCATATCGTACATTGTATATACACTGTAACTCACTACATCGTTCAATTATATACACTGTAACTCATGACATATCGTACAGTGTGTATACACTGTAACTCACGATATCATATATTGTATATACACTGTAACTCATGACATATCGTAGTGTATATACACTGTAACTCACGATACCATATATTGTATATTTGCATATACACTGTAACTCATTACATCGTTCAATGTATATACACTGTGCTCATTTTATCATACAGTGTACATACACTAACTCATTACAATTGTTCAATGTGTGTAAACATGTTTGAACATTTTTGTCACTACTTATTACAGCCCTGTGAATATACACACGAAAGTATACATATGCATTCCTACTTACTTTCTATCACAATGTTTGACACATGCAGCAATCGTCATCATCTTTGGATCATGCCACATGGTACCCTGTAACGTCCTTTTAGTAGGCTCCCTATGGTCGTCATAGCAGCCTTTGTAAACAACTAGTAAAAAATTAAGAAAAGAAAGAAAGAAAAATACCGCTATTAATTGAGATTTTATACGATCTCAGGACTCTATCTTTGCTATCACATTTAATCATTACCCTTTAATAATTCACATGTAATTTTTCAAGTGTGTTATTCCTCTGAAGGTTACTATTGATTACATGACGCAATTAGTTTATTGCATTCATTATCTGGAAATGGTAAGTCGTTCTGTTTATATGTAGGTTGCTGGGCTGGTCGATTGAAAATGGAAAATAAACGTAGAAGAACCACTTCAACACAGGCATCAGTATTCCAAGGTCAAATGCTGATTTAAATTACATAACACGATGCATGGCAAAATTACGATTAGTTATCTTAATACAAGCCTATCACTTTAATATTTTATTTAATGTATCTGTGATAGACGACAACGTTATTGCTTCGTCATGTATAACTCTACTGTAAACACCATTTCCTTGGAAATCAAACTTATGATATCATGGAACATTGTAAATGTAGTTATATGATGATGTGTTCATAATCAAACACAACACAAATAGTAATATAATCGTACGCCAATGCACGCTTCCTCTCCGCATATTTTCAGAGAGAGAGAGAGAGAGGGGGAGAGAGAGAGAGAGAGAGAGAGAGAGAGAGAGAGAGAGAGAGAGAGAGAGAGAGAGAGAGAGAGAGAGAGAGAGAGAGAGAGTTATTCTATATTAGGCAGGCAGGCAGGCAGACAGACAGACAGACAGACAGACAGACAGAGAGACAGAGACAGAGACAGAGACAGAGACAGAGACAACAACAGCTAAAGACATGGCGGAAAGTTGAGAGAGCCAAAGGCCCTGGCACACGTACATGGAGAAAGGGTGAGTGTGTCTGTTGTGCGATAAACCATTTGCATACACTGATACTTTTACATGAGATGTACACTATCAGTCGATTAGCAATTGAATAGCAGAAGAGGAGATAAACAAGAGGTTGTAGCAAATATGAATTTAGTGTGATGACGTCCGTTGGTTTATTCTATCAAGGTCATAAAATGGCCGCAAATTACTACCAATCATGACGTTAAAACTACACTTCTCTCAAATATACCTGTGGGTGCTGCAAACAAAAAACATCTACTAAACCTTACATTTTTTAAGGAAACCGTTTTGATAACAGATGTACACACGCACGCGCTTACGTGCTCACTCACACACGCACGCACACATGTATGTATGTATGTATGTATGTATGTATGTATGTATGTATGTACATATGCATGCATGCATGCATGCCTGCCTGTCTGTCTGTCTGTCTGTCTGTCTGTCTGTCTGTCTGTCTGTCTGTCTGTCTGTCTGTCTGTCTGTCTGTCTGTCTGTCTGTCTGTCTGTCTGCCTGCCTGCCTGCCTGCCTGCCTGCCTGCCTGCATGCATGCATGCATGCATGCATGCATGCATGCATGTTTGTATGTATGTATGTATGTATGTATGTATGTATGTATGTATGTATGTATGTAAGTATGTATGTATGTATGTATGTATGTATGTATGTATGTATGTATGTATGTATGTATGTTCAATTCAAATCACTTGTAATTTCCTGCAATTTCAAATAAATCGGAGTTCGAGGACAACCATTTTCGGTAACATCTACATTGAATGTTGGTGAACATGTCAGGGCGTGCGTAGGAGTCATTAAACATTAATTCAATGTAAGTAGTCGAGCCAATAACATTTTAATAACTCCGTCCTTGAATATCTTGAATATCTTATGAAACTAGCTCCTAATTACTCGCAATGATTATGGCTTCATTTTTACTCTAAATGTCAGTTTCTACTCTTAAAATAGGTTATCGGGATTATATAATCACCATCATTTATGGACGAGCTCGTTGTAGGATATCAGCTAAATATCTGATCGATAGACTCTAAGAAAGGTGTTAGAATTCGCCATCAATAATTAGCGAACTGTCACAATAAACGCATTGACTAAAGCGCTCAATTTTCTGTCTTATAAATTGAAGAATCTAACAAAACACACACTGGAACGCTCCAGTTTCTGTCTAAAGTACATTTACATTGAATGCAATACACATGATGAAGGAATCAAACCAATATTCGCTAAATGTCACATCAACCCTCTCTAAAGATTAAACTTTTTTATTCGTTCTGTTGCCATGGCAACATCTATGATAACATCTACCTACAGTGACATCTTAAGGGCTCACCGTTAAAGTCCATTTGGTCGCAATAGTCCTTTTGATGCTTTAAATTTACTTCTTGTTCTAAGCGTCATATAATTATATTACCTAATAAATTCACTCTCTTAGCTTGATGCTTTTTTCTGAACCACTTAAATTCTTACAAAACGTCTTTAAGGTAGGACAAAAAGGACAATTATCATTATCTCCCGTATTGATGACGTGATTTCGAAAAACATCAGCGATCTAATGAGTATGTTGCTATGTACGGTTTGTGTATAAGATTCAGGCGTCTTAATTGTTTAGGTTGTCTTCAGCGGATGCCTTAATGGTGAAAACACAGGCTCCTTTGCGGCAATAAAGTTAAAACGGTAACCCTATAACATGTTAGTGAATCGAAGCGTGTCGATTCGTCGTGTGGGAGCTTGAGTAGTCGTGTTGTGTTATTTTCGAAGAGTTGGACAAAGCAAGGGATTTCCTTTAAAGCAGTAATGTGAAGCAAACAAAGCAACCTGTACTGGAAATATTAATCAACAATTCTCAAACAAAGTGCATATTTTTATACATTACGTGTATGTTGACTCGTTTCAAGAACCACAGCCAGAAGTAATATTTAAAGACTGTACGTGCACTAAGAGAGAGAACGAAACCTTGACAAATATATTCCTAGGGGGAAAATCAAGAAAAAATACTTGGTCTATTTATAACATTATATTTATTTGATGAACGACTTCTGATTTCACAGATTTCGAATAAATGCCCACGGACTTGTTGATGCACAGACTGGTATCCATTTAGGTCTATTCATATTTGATTTGATATATTATCCTCAAAATACTACTAACATGCCTGATGTACCACCCTTGCATGTAACACAACGGTTCTTTTATTATATTTTGGTCAGTAAACAAGTACACGCTCATACATTTTGGGTTTTGCTCATGTCGGTAAATTAAATATTTATGGTCAGTATGGTTGTTACAGTTGTGGTCGATACAGCTGTATAGGATATGCGAAAGGGGCGTAGAATAGGTGTACATTGGAATCTACACGGCCCACTTAATATATGTGTATGTAAGCGCTTTCTATGTATTATAGGGCTGTCCAATTTTAGTCTTGTCATTTGTCCATGTTATTAAAGTTTGACATAGACCCAGGGCCAGGACCCAGGTAAGTTCTACACGTTGTTTTTATATCCATCCACACATTATTTTTCACTGGAAGTATATGAGTATATCCACTCAAATATCACATTGTCTTTTTAAGAACTGTACGTGCACCAACAGAATGAAAGCCAGGCATATTTTCCTAAGGTTTCTGTTCCTTCTACTGTCTGTGATTATCGGAAGTCATTTGTTACCTCTAGCTACAGATAAATGTCTTCACAAAGCAAGAAACGGTCCTCTTTTACTACCTGGAGTGCCTCTTGTTGGTTTGACTAAATCAAATTAACACTGCCCATAGAATTCAATTATGGCTGCGCTTGCCATGTTTGTTCAATATTATCATGATTATCTGCCGTTACATGATTTCTAAGGTATGAAACTGTACTTTCATCAGGACAATCTCAGCTTCATGTCTAATCTGGATCACAACACAGACGTAAGAAAATAAATCACTGATTTGATTACTTCGCACTGCCTTTGTTGTTTTCCCGCTAAGTTTGATTGATTTCCTTTGCCCCCTCTGTATGTTCAACATCCTTCCTTACTTAGAGTACAGTATCCGATATCATCTTGAAATAGCAATAATAAAAACATTCAAAGTCTCGTAATGAGCTTGCTGACGTACAGAACGAAGGGTGCATTTCTGTTCGATTCAGCGAGGGGCTTTAAGGCCGTAATTCTACCAGTGACGTCACTTCCTGTCATCGCCCTACCACGTTGATACAAGATACAAAAAAATCATACAAATAATTTTCCTATGCTTGAAAACATCCTCATACTGAATTTACATATCCATCCACACTTTACATGCTTATCAACTCAGCGGACCACCGGTCAGTGATATCATATTGTCTTCATCTGGACAAACATATCCCTGCACGTTTTGATAAATTTGCCTCTTGAAGTAGTTTCATAGATTAAATTATTGAAGGGGCTATAGTATGATCTGGCCATCATCAGTATTGGTTTGAATAATTTCAAAAAATAGATGCACCAAATAAAATCCACACAAAAACACACTTGAATTTCACCAGGCCTATTGTAGCACTATTGCTGTATTATATTTACAGAACCTTAAAAGACAGCGTGTATGGGGTGGACGTGTGCTTGTTTATGTGTGTGTGGGGGGGGGGGGGGGGGTGGGGGTGGACGTGTGCTTGTTTGTGCGCGCGCGTGTGTGTGTGTGTAATTTGGAATATGGAATTGTACAAATGATATTACACACTTTATGACTTACATTGTTAGTACACACGGGGAATCTCTCTTTTTGGACTGTATATATATATATATATATATATATATATATATATATATATATATATATATATATATATATATATATATATATATATATATATATATATATATACTCTCTCAGTTCAGTTGTGCTAGAAATCAGGTTTGCTCAAAGAGTTCTTGGTGTGAGCTCGTTGAAACTGCATATAACCTAGGAACTGTGCGAAGCCTATGTGTGTAAAATTAAAGTTGTGTATTTCGACAAGTAGCTGGGTATTTTGTATCATTACGTTGACAGGTATACAAAAACAATGATTCATCGCAGTTTACAACTGTGACGACCTAAAATTCACAATGGGTGGGCCTCATCTGGCGCAATATGTCTCACATCTACTTGTGCATCATATTCAAATGTATCACGTGGTGTGAAGGGGTTTACAATGGCTTTTGATTTAATATACGGGGAAGGATTCGAATATCAAAGCCTGGCGTGTCTTCATTGACTGCATCTAATGACGTAACAAAAGACTGACGTTTGCATATTGTGTGGATCGATTCGCTGCTATGGTAAAAATTACAGCTTTACCAGAACATAAAGCCTTCTATTGTTCAAGACATGCCGAATATACAATACTGACTTCGAAATTCATTGCCTTTCCCATTTCCTGATTATTTACCTTTTGTGGTAACTTTTTCAGGTTTTAATAATAACTTAATAGTACATGGTTGTCGATAATTGTTTTACAGTTTCCTTAATGCCGGGATACAATTTACATTCACATTTAGAGTAAGTTGGTGTGTAGGCTATTGACTTGCGACTGTGTCCTTTCAAATGGGGAAACAATATTACCGTAACTGCAAAAGTCGATTGTAACAACAGAATTAGTATAAAGGCAATCAACTCTGTGTTGATTTATATTCAGTGGACGTGAGTGGAATAAAATGCTCTGCAAAGTTACGACCAATAATCAAAGTGATTAAACTATATAGCAGGCGTTTGAAGGGAGCATTCAAGCCAATCTAATGTAGGTATGTTTAGGAGTTGACGAATTCTTCGCTATTCATCACCATATACGGTGATTGGAAGCATTTAAGTACCTTAATATGTCGTAATATCCGATACACTGTCGCGTCAATGTCTCTCAAGATTGGCATACAAGTCGAGACTGTATCCAAAAAGCAAACGTTTTAAGTAACATATAGATGTTTTCGGTTCAATGGTGTTTGTAGATGAATGATTCATACCTAGTTCTGCTACATCATACCAAGAATACAAACCATTCCCGAGAGTGCAATAGGATTATCAGATTAAAATTGATCATTGCATCAGTGTCTCCTTTGACAGGAGTTACGGAGGATTATTCAGAGGCTAAAATGACCACGACAGTCGCACCGATATTATATTACGAAACGATCTGACTGACCATTTACAATCGAATTTACTGAGATATTGGGTCTTGGACAATGCAAACGGAAGTGGATAGACAGTGAGGCATCTGACCTTTGCCCTATTGCGCATCGTACCTTTTGACATCCACTGCGCAATTTAGAGGCACAATCTTTTAATAGTCGTCGTCAACTTCAAGCTCCAAATACGACAGACTGGCAATTTCCCATATAATTCTATGAAAGGGTATATTGCTGTCATCTTGAATTGACAGCTTCTCGTTTAAAATTCATAGTCTGTCGTTTCGCCACTTCATTCTATTGACAAGGAAATAACTTCAATTTTCCCTGCTTGAGTTGGAACAATATAATCGTTTATGTGAATTCACGTTCTGTTTCATCAAATCTTAGTAAATCGAAGAACATGTATATGTATTGTAATCGTACATGTTGCCAAGTGGCCTCTTAAGGGAAAAATCTCAGACTTTCATTCTACACATAAATCACACCTTTTTCCTGTCTGCGCACGAATCAAGATGCTGAAAGCTTACCTCATAAATTGTACATGAAGATAGGAATTCGAACAGGAATTCGTTGCATTATATGACAAACGAATCGTCAAGTTTTTCAGTACCTTAGTGCTTAACTGTTATGCATCAAACTATAGATGTTTCTCTCCAACGGCTATGATCAAACTATGGTTTTCGAATATTGGGAATGAACGCATTGAAAATGTAGATATTGCAAAATGCATTCATGAGACTGATGAGTTCATCCATTGCCGTTTATGAAGTTAGGTTTTGATAACAGCAATATAAAACATGTTCTAGATTTTGAGACTGTATGGTTTTCCATTTCCACAGCTTGACTCGGAAAGTTTTAAGAATCCTTTATCTGAATTCACATCCTGTTTGATAATGACGTTATTACATGGAAGTAAATACATTAAATCTCAGGGTAAACTCTCGGAAGAGAGACGGAGAAATGCATCAAAATATGAGTTTTGAATAATGGAGAATAAACACCTTGAAGTGTAGCTGTTGCATAAATGCATGCATCCCTTGCAGTTGGGTTTTGACAGCAGTAATTTACGTTGAATGATATGTATAGCACAAAAAGAATCACGTCCCTGACCCCGAGACAAGAAAGCATAGTCACATAGGGTGTAGGAGATGTACTGTCAGGTGTGTGAAAGATAAATGTAGCTTTCCAGCAATGCCCGGGCACCTTTTACATTTGGTTGTCTTGTTTAATACAAAACATATTTTCACTCAGCCGAGGAAAATCGAGTAACATGAGGGGCCTTGTGTCACTACTAGATCAAGAGCCAGACCTTAACCGCTGGGATTCCATCATACCTTTTCTGAAAGCTCACAATATGAACTTATGAAAATTGACGGTGACATCTGAGAAATTTCGCGAAATGTGTTTAAATGCGAAGCATTGTCAAATTTTCAGAAACACCAATACTATGATAAACTTTAATATCTCAAGCGTAATCGAAACGAAATAAAAGGGTATTCTTATGTCTTGAATCATTAACATTATTTCAATTCCAGTACCATGACAACCATGTTAAATTCCAGTAAATTCAAGTTCATATTTCTTGAAACAACAAAGCTAAAGGTGACATAAATAACCAACAGTGAACCAAATATATGGCTAGCTGATACTCAATATATCGTGGGTTTTTGGTACAACATACATACTTGTTTAAAATAGCGCCAATGGCGTTAGAGTACAACTGTATTTGGCTGTTGCTACAGGTAGAGCATGCTCTTGTTGCTAGGCATACTTTGTTACATTTTTGGAACCGTATCCCTGATTGGATCATGTCATAAACAATTCTTAATATAAACATCCCTAAGATTGCTTCCACCAAATTTCAGACCGATCTGCCAAGTAAGTCTTGAGTTTAAGTTTCTTGATCAAAATTCTAATTTTTGACCCAAACGCACATCTCTAATGCGATCATTTTTTTTCAACAATTTCCCAACTAAACTCCAAAAGTAATGTCTCCACCAAATACCAAGGCAATCGGTTGAGCGGTTCTTGGGTTTAAGTCATCCACAGACAGACAGACAGACAGACAGACAGACAGACAGACAGACAGACAGACAGACAGACAGAGGTATAACATAAACTTCCCTTACGGGAGGTAAAAACCACTGCATTCTCAATATACGTCATAGAAATGATGTCATTTCTCCTGACAATTCTAACATCACGTTATGTATAGGTACGATATATAATGTAATAAATTATCAATATAAGCCTAAGATTATGAACATACAATATGAATGCCAAGGCGGACATTAACCATACCACTTTATCAATACATGATGATTGGATACTCATGTGTGTATATACGCAAACCATAGATCATCAATCGCCTACGGACATGCATGTATACAAATTGTAATCACTATACGTGCAAACTCTTGGCTTGATAATTAAATTGCCATGCCACTGAATTTTTCACTGACGACAATTATAAAATTTCCACCGATCATTCATCATTGATTAATCGAGTTCCTTGACGCACTTCTATATTGTGTTCCGTCGTTGTTTCCGAACCCCTCGGCATCTTACTATGTATGTCAGCCATGTTGACCATGCCAGACAACTGCATAGACAACTTGCTGGAACGATATAGCTAACATGTTCACATCATTTCGTTCACCAAGTTGGGTTTTATCGTTCATGAACATTAAAAAAATGTATTTCTATGCCTGTTGTACACGCTATTTCGGTTCGCTAGAACGGTGTAGCTTACTACATTTCTACATCATTTCGTTCACCCAGTTGAGTTTCATTGTTGTATGCTTTAAAAATTTTAAAAGAGTGGGTTTCTACGCCTTTGTATAACAATTTCAGCTCGTGAGAACGACATATGTAGCTGATTCCAAGTCCTTTCCCTATCATTCCATCACGGAGTTTAGTTTTATCATCCTACGTGTAAGTAATGTAAGAATTTCTCTATGATGTTGTATAACGTTTTGATCAGAAATGGTGTAATAACACCACTATAAGATTACTTTTTAAATCATTAGTTTGGGCCAAATAGCTTTTTGGATTGATACTTGAGTGAGTAATTCTGAATACACACCAGTCTTATTTCTTACTGTAATACGACTTTAATTACGTATTTCACATAAGTCTCCGTGCCAGAATTCAACATCCTTTATGAGTTTAAAGAAAATGAAAACGCAATCTGAAGAGAAATTAACTGAAACATACATACATACATACATGCATACATACATGCATACATACATACATACATACATACATACATACATACATACATACATACATACATACATACATACATACATACATACATACATACATACATACATACATACATAGTATTGTAGCGATGATCAAATATATCAGGATATTAACTATACAGTACTATTTTCTTCTAAAATGTCGGTTAGAATCGATTTAGATAAAATGTGTACTTTTATCACGTTTTCTTTCAAAGTTGGTTTCAGAACCTTCGTCGTTTTCTAAACTAGCTGTTAACCAAATCAATATCTACATTTATGGGGAAGAGAACGTGTGAACATTATACGCACTGTACACTTGCCGCTATAGATTATTTTACATATGACATTCAATATTTTTCCATTAAATCCTCTACTTCATCAGGTCTGCAATTCAAACTACTTACAATAATGTAATTGTCCATTTCCATCTAATTTCCACGTTGTAAAGGGTTCCGATCGATGGTCAATTATTTCTGTAGTTGTAATACGTTTGAGTTTTTTTAATTTTCATTTTCCTGATAAGTACAATAAATGTGTTCCCTGCGCTGGCCATAAGATTTTTAGATTAACATAAAACTTCGTCATGGTCTGATTGAAACATACAGTGAACACGTTTCATGTGAGTATTTATAATAAATGCATACGTGTGTGCGTGCGCGCGCACATACATACATACATACATACATACATACATACATACATACATACATACATACATACATACATACATACATACATACATACATACATACATACATACATACATAAATACATATATACGCACGCACGTACGCACGCACACACACATATATACATATATGCTTGTGCATTATGGCAGACAGACGGACATACAGACAGACAGACAGACAGACAGACAGACAGACAGACAGACAGACAAACAAACAAACAAACACAGACAGAGACAGACACACACATACACACACATACATACACACACACTCTCTCTCTCTCTCTCTCATTCATTCATTCATTCATTCATTCTATGTCACTTGCAGTTATTGTTTCTTCTTTGTTCCCGTGTATCGGTTGCCTTACAGTACTGCCAGACAGACAGGCACAATGCAATGGCCAAATACAGACACCGGCTGTTAATTTTTGTGTGTCAAAGTACAGAAGTACGAGTAGCACTTGATGAGAAACTCTCACATGTCACATCAATTGCCTAGTACAGTTCAGCATTAAAAACCTTTTAGTACAAACAATGTATAACATGAGTTCATTTGTATTGCAAGATTTCGAGTAGAGCCATGGATTGGGAGATACACGTGAAACGATTTTGTATTTTCAGACGTCGGGTTTACATGTATCATTACTGACAAATCTGAATATAAATTGACTGATGAGGCGAATGAACAAAAAGCTTTCAACTTTATAATATACAAAAACAGCAGCAGCAGTTACACAGTTTTAGTAGTGTAGTCAGGAACTAAAACTAACGATAGCATCTGTTTCTATTGTCCGTGGACATAGTTGCTGGTAATAGCAAATCGAATAAGAAGACCATGTCATAATCCATTAGCTGCATGGGCAATCTAATATGTACAACTGTCTACAAACTGATCAATGTGATAGGCTAGGTAATGATCACTGTCATTTCACAGGATAGTATTGTTAGAATTCATGGAGATATTCAGTGCATAGCTGTTTGGGGTTCTTCCTATTGAAATTTCGTCTTCCTATATCACTATCAAATTGGCGAAAAGTGGAGAAATGTCGAACTCAAATCAATAAAATGCTAATGCATCCTTTTCACCTCGACTTGGATGTAAAATTGATTTTAGCATATAAAATTCAACGATTTCCCAACTTTAAACTTTGTGCATGGTGTCGATTTGCCATGTATTAAACATTATTGCTGTGTGCCATGTAAGAAGATTTCTCAATATTCAAGACAGATGGGGAGATAGACGCAAGAAAATGGTCTCTAAATCCTAGAGGGTTTCTCCCTTTCATCATTACCGCCATGACCCTTTATGTACTAAAGAAAGAGCAAAGATTTATTTCCGAAAAAATTATTCTCAAGATAATTAATTCCTGCATTTTCTAGTTTTAATAATATTAATTTCATTTATTGAATTAAATCAATACGTTCCTCGCCAAATGAAATTATCTCTTTTAAAGGCAAAATTTATTGGGTTCGGAAAATTTTCCTTTACAAGTAATGTCCCGAAAAATATTTGTTCATTAATTCGTACATAAGGAGCCGAAATATTGTTTTATCTTGAGGGTGATTGGACAATCCATACACTGTTAACCGATTGTTGGGAAAAATTTGAATTATTTCACTCTTTGAATGAGTCCAAGAAATACAGGGACATTGCTTTCACTTTTTAAGGAGAAAATGTGAACACAACTGCAAGGGTGCAAAGAGTATCATTGTTTTCCTGCCATTTTAGATGACAAAATGTCGCGTCAATGTATATGAATAGGAAAACATTGTAATTATCATCACCGACAATAAATCACAACTGTTTGCAATTGTGGTGTGGTCATGTGCTATAAAACGGATTGCCTTGTTGTATTCGTGTTGAAGCAAACAACATGTCATCGAGTTGACAAAACGGTGTAATGCACACGCTCACCGATCTATAGAAAACATTACATACAGATCATTATGCCATTGTATGCAAGTGTTTACCATCTCATGTAACTCGGTCTGGGCTGATTACGATGATACTTATACATGTACTAGTTACTTGTGATATTCTGTTAATATTTCCCGTGTCTGGATTGAAATGTCGTAAGTACAGTTACTGTAGGGTCATTGACTATAGTTTGTCGTGGCCTGAGCGCTGACAAGTGGACTGAGGTACCGGTAAGATGTAAAGATACCGATTGGTTAACTTCATAGATCATCGACGTGACGACATCAGACACGTCGACAAACCTAACGATGTGTTGTGTAGATTCTTCACATTGTATGTTGAAATATGGTGGCGATGCTATTTCGATGTCAACACTTCAGTAGTATAATATAAATCACTATATCGCGTCGTTCAAACAGTCACATGACGAATCAACATTAGTTGCGATCGAAGAATCTTTGAAGAAAAATTACTTAAAATTACAAAACTCGATTTGAAATGAACAACTGTTACACCAATAGCTTTGAAAAACCCATTTACAAAGATGCAACAGAGATTATAATAAAATACAAAGATGACGGGTTTGAAAGGCAAAATGATTGATTTCGGAAATAAAACGATTTTTATCTGGGGATTAATAATAATCATATAATTTTATTGCCATTTGCATAAAAAATGCATTGGAAATTGGCTTTCTACGTGCACTTAGAAAAAGAGGTGAATAAAATTGAAAACTAAAGATTGGAAAGAAAACAACAATTGAATAAAATATGGAAAGAAAATGTAAGTAAAATTAATGTAACATAGCAAACAAGTTTGACAAGTTAGTCGACCACAGTGCTGTTTACTCGTTAAGATCCAAAAATGTCCGCCGAGACTGGCCCAGATACCGTACAAGGTATTTTGACTGTCACCATAATGTTGTCTATTATTTATGCTTTACGATTTCAGAGAACATACTTGATCAAAAATATAAAAAGCAGGCTCCACTACTCACGATTTGGTTGGTTGTTCACTGGCAAAATAATTTGCAGATACGACGGCTTTCAACTCGTCGCCTACCTCATTGCCATATATTTAAGCAATAAACTACCCCGAGGTTTGTACCAGTTGCAGTTGACATTAATGGAGTCAACTGGTCAAACCAAGCCTTAGGGTATACCATTCCCAGGGTGGTTTATTGCTATTATGTTATACCATTACATTGAAACATAAATCTTTGAGGGGACCTTCAAGCTCTATGTTTGAAATTTGCAACGAATTTCATTTTTCAAAAACTGGAAAACAAACTGTGGTTTGGAATGGAAATAAAGTGCTAGTATATTGGCCCCGGAATTTGAATATCGGTTGAATTTGTTATTATGTGATTACCTCCTGGATGATCCCACAATATGAAGCCAAGGATAGTGCCACTAAACTTACATTTAAAACAATGATTCACATGATACAGTGCAGAGAATCAATGTGTGTGATTTTGTTGATTTTGTACAGTTAACAATTTCAATATTGTAAATGGTTTGAGGCTAGATTCATTTTGTGGCAGTTTTAGTACATGATCTGTTTTGTGGTGTCTGCTTTTTGTAGTCAAGAACGACATGATAGAGGTCTGTGTTGAACCGCCCTAAGGCAATGATTTTGAGTAAACCGTCAGTGGACAATTCTGGGGCTTTCGAAATCACATTCATTTCTCTAAGATACGGCCGATATCAGCGTTCAGCATTGACGACTTTGTGTTATGCTTAGTAGGGATCGACAACATCAACCGTCAAATAATATTCTCATTCAGGGCCACTTGGAGGCATGCCAACTGTACTATATCACTATTTTAGCACAGTTATTATGTCTAGACCAATCACATCTCTAGACTTGCACCATCAATATTGGAGTACAAAATATAATATAATTGATATTATTTTTCATATTCATTATCTCAGATGATTGGTGTAAGCTTTAACATATATATAGGGTCTGACGCTCCATTCTTCAGTGCTGCCAATATATCAAGATGGTAATTTCTATCCGAGACAAGATTCCAAATTTCCTACCTCGTTGTCTGCTGGGGGAGGGCAAAGTCAAATTGTTTCTTTGACAATGCGCAAGTTATGATTGCTACTTGCTGGTGGTCTATCCTGAGTACCTTTAATGGCTATAGTATGGATTCTATCGCGGCAATTACAACGAAAGCACTATCGCTGCTTGAGGTATCGGGAAGCACAAATAGAAACAGTCAATTCCGTTTGTTCTGGCCTTTCATCCCAAAGTAACCTTTTCATTAATTCTACTCCTTGTATTCAGATACATATACAAACATCGCCTTTATGTTCTTTGTAATACCGATTGAATCCACAAGGTAAACCACAAATTAAATGTAATGTAATATATTTTAATCTCCCATTATGGGCGTTGACAGGAAGACAGCGTTCCTAAGGAGAAAGGCTTTATAGAGCAGAACGACAAGTTGTCCATTACAACTCTCTACTTTATTGTGTTAGTTATTCACTTAAAAGGTCAGTGTTTACCATTGCTACGGCAAATCGACGACGTATAAAAGTATAACACGTTTACCAATTCAAAGCGGCACATAGTTTTGTTAGGGATCTATGCTAACATTAGAAGATACTATATTTGTACTCCTGTCAATAGAACAAACAAGCATGGGTTCGGAGTTGACACGGTTCAGGGTCATAATTTTGTATAGCTGTAAAATGAGAGTAATTTCGAATCTTGCAAGCCTACACCATCCCTCATCCACACTGGGGACTATATACTGATAGTAAACCTCACATGTCGTAATTACACAAAGATATAAATATCGGGAAATTGCGTCATGATGGATTTGTAATAATTATTGTCATTAGTGTGAAATAAATGTTTCATTACATAAATGAAAATATGACACAAATGGATTGTCACCAACTTGTACATTTTACGGCAAACTTATTGTGCAAATGTCTCGACTCTGAAATACAAAACTTCATAATTTATTGACCAATATGCTAGCTGACATTGAATATGGAGATCAAAGGTAAGGGTCTAGATATGGAAAGAAAGCTGACCTTTGGGTCATAGACATTTAAATGGAGTCGTCGTTTATTCAATTTCTTGGGTTAACACGGAAAGAAATATTTTGGTCATTTCACCTTGAAAATGTTTGTCAAGATCAAAGGTCACTGTCTCATTAGAAAGCTCATCATTGATAATGTAGGGGTAGACACTAGAATGGTGTCCATGTGTATCAAACTTTTGGCGATAACATGCAAAATGTGTTTGTGTATCACAAACATGGCCGCCATTTTGCTATTCAGGTCATGGTCGTGAAATTAAGTGCCATGCAAATGCCTCACATAGTAAAAACCACATGATTAAAACCTCATCATCACTTGAAATATGTTATTCAAAAAGCTATGCAGATAGCCAAAATTGGCTATTTGACCTTAAAAAACACTTTCAAGGTCAAGGGTCAGGGTCTTGAAAGAAAGTTCATATTTGATAATATGCATATGGGTGTAGACACTTGAATGGAGTTACTACTTATTATACCTCCAAAGTTATGACGCATATTGTGAAATTTAACAACAAATATGGCCGCCATTCGACCATATTTGATTCAGTCGTAAAACAAAGAGGTGTGCACATCTCATGTAGTATGTTACCTTTATGTCAGGTTTGGTTGAAATCAATTGACGCATGCCAGAGAACCAGAGATAGGAGGGTGAACACACGCACGGACGGACGGAACCCAACACATAAGACTAAAGAAGTTGTCAGTCATATACATATAAAGCTATATATTCTAACATTTTGCATTTAGAAAACTGTATTTGTGAATAATAATGTTGTTGTTGTTGTTGTTGTTGTTGTTGTTGTTTTATATACTGCTTTCCCATTCTGTGCTCAAAGCGCTTTACAATTATTACCCCTGGCACGGATCTATAGCGGCACATCGGCCCTTTATACTTCCTCAACTACCTGGGGAGCATACAATCCATTGCAGCCTTTATATACGTATACGTGCATTTTACCTATACCCACCCAATTATATTCGTAACACTTGTCTTCATAGCATAGTATCATTATGCCTTCTGCAGTCTTTAATCTTCCAAGTCATAGAAGTTGCGCCTCACCCCCCCCCCAACACACATCCAAGACTGTTTCACTCCTCATGGTCTGATTATATCATTAGGACTAGGTTCCTTTTACTATTTACTCGATTCGTTTATTTCTTGTTTTGACAAGAAGGAATTGACCTAACATCCCATTCATTTTAAGTGTAACGCCACATATATCGTATACTATGTGATTTGTAGTGTTTGCACTACTTGTTGTCAATAGCCAAACTATGAACATGATCAACATGATCAACAACTATATGTTTGCGTAGCACCCTTGAGGTACGCCACGCCACGTTCACACATTCTTTGTGTATTATTTCACAGTCCAATCCTGTGCGTGTTCGCATATATCTCCATCTGAAATAAACTGATGAAGTGACGGGCAATCCGGTAATTTTCTTCATGATGTGTCTATCTAATACTGTATATTTACCTTGGGGAAATGTACTGGATTAGGCTACGACTATATTTAACATGACTACCACATAGTAACTGCTTACCTTTACAGTCGCCAATTATCAGCTGTTTCTCTGTAACATCACTTTTCTTTTCCTGATCTTTTCCATCACTACCAGCCCTTGGTTTCTCATCATCTTTCTTATTTGTGTCTCTGTTAGAATTATTGACAAAATTTCTCAAGGGTTTGACAGGGTTCAAGTGACTGGCTAGTTCTCGTTGTCCGACGTTCTTCTCATTTTGTTGACTATTCGTCCTAGGTTCGGATTGGTGCCCCCTTTCATACAGTTCATTTGTTTCCATCTTTATCAGAGTTTGGTGATAACGCGCGGATAGAAATATGATTGGAGTCATCACAAGTATAACGGCAACTATCAAACGGTTAGCACACCTTCTGCGCCATACGCGGTGCAGTTTGGTGCTGAAGCTAGCCATGCTGTAGTACAAATAGCCGTCACTCTTCTAGTAGTACTAGTAGCGGTGTGCCCGTGTCACGTGTTCAACCGGTTTATTTTTCAGTTCTGAATATTACAACTAACGTTGTCCAGTGTGTCACCTTTGTTTTACTGAAGTGTCGCCTATTGTGTGACAGTGTCCTTTAACATACATGGTCACACGCCGTTCAGTTCATTCTCATCTCAGAAGACGTCGTCGCCGCGCCGTACCGTCAACAGATCGACAAATCGTACTCCCATCACGTCTGTTACACCGAAATGACTTATGAGTGTCAGGCTGCCGATGTGTAGAATTGTCCGTCTGTTCAACGTCAACAAACTCACCTTTACTCCGTAATCAATCAGTCATACACGAACATAGTTGTATCATTCTACCGTAGTGTGTTGCGCTCCATTGACCAGCAATGCACAATTCAAAGATGATACGAGATGGACTGTGCAGATATCCTCGCTGTCAATTATTTATATTCAGAAAACACGAATCTCTTATGGTTTCACCAATCTCCGTCACTCGACCTCCTGCACAGGGAGCCTGGTTTAAAAGAAAACAATGAAATACGTTATATGTAAGAGGTCATGTTGTCACGCGCCTTATAATGTTGCACTCACTAGCTACGAGTACGCTCTTCGGGAGTCATTCAATCACGTGACAATATTAAGATAAGCCGAACCATATAATTTATTTGTATTTCGAGACAAATAAAGAACAAACGAGGTCAACATTTGCATAACAAAAGAATTCAATTTTAACAAGAGGTCATCACGTTAATACTTTCACCTTACTAGTATATGTAATAATAGGAATGGACTGTAATATTATATTATATTCATAAGTTAAAGTAGGCAAAGTAATGTAATACGAATATAAGCAAGATAGGAAATGACAGTTAAGACTGCGTCGCCATCCAGGTAATAATTCTTGTGATAGAATACAATCAGAATATCATGACCTCTACGCGTACAACAAGGAAATGATCGTAGTAGTTATAATTCACTGCTTTCACTAGAGAACTGTTTTTTCCTTCGCGACAAGCCCGCGTATTCACTGACATTTGATGTAAATTAGTGTTTTCATAGGATTAAATTTATCAGTCTTCCATAGGGGAAATACACACATCATTCATCGCAGGTTCAAGCAGCAGAAATAACCCTGTTTGTTATCTCATTCACATTCAACATGATATAGATGAATTGACTAAACCAGCATATATTACCGTCAGACTAAAAAATGGCTCATTTTGTCCCATTGTTATGTAAATGTGAATTATTGTTTTGGGTTTATTTTCATCAATCTCCAAACTGGCAAGCTAACGGTTAACAGATTTTTAATAAATCGAACCACGGCACCCGTTCGACTAAAATTACCGAAGCAAGAGAAACAACGGCTTCGTTTTACAGTGATATTCCTTGTATAATATATCAACACATTTGAATTTATATGAAATTGTCTACAATGCATAAATCTTCCCAGATATCCCTGGAGTCACAGATGAAACGTTAAAATACAAGGAGCTAAACTAGGCACTGTCACACAACAAACAAGGTGTCTGCCAAATCGATACTCAGGTGAATTTGGTTTTCAAATATTTTTTTCCTTCATGTATATACTAGAATGCATCATGTTAAATCATGATTACTATAGTGAGCATTTAAAAAGGGAAATGGGTTTGTAACAAAACCCTTAACAGAACTTTCTATTTCAACTCACATCACCACTATAGAAAACATAGAATATAAATCGAGGAATAACTGTGAAATACTAGATGTTGATTCTCTTTATAAAAAGACGCTAAAACATGAACCAACATGTACTGACCAATAAACAAGTCATACCTGCTATGTACCATACAATCCTTCATATAAAACATTGGCACCAAAGAATTTGTTGCATGGCAAAGTTAATCTGTAAATTTAAGTTTGACCTTGAAAATGAAGGTTAGGGTCAAAAGTCTGTCTAAATAGTAACCATACCACTAACAATATGGGTGCACACATTTGAATGGCGTCTCCGGATGAAACTTCAAAGTATATTGAACAATTTACCATTTGACCTTGAAGATGAAGGTCAGGGTCAAAGCTATAGTATCCAGTATTCAGTGGAAATACCTCAACACAGTGAGTCAGTTAGGTTGAAACAAATCGTTGCCTTGCCCGACAAATATCTTTCTATTCAACGTTCCTCCATCTCTTTGTTTGGTGATAATCTATTTGTTTGTTTGTTTGTTTGTTTGTTTGTTTGTTTGTTTGACTTTATTTAAACTCGATAAATTGTTGAGCCAAAGGCTCTTCTAACACAATGTCGAGTAAGGGAAATTTACAATATTCACATTATCTGCTAACATAATGGTAGCTAACACGAAGAAAATGTAGTAATTTTACTAGTTAGTAAGATAACTAAGTAAGGTTGTTGTCTACAAGGCGATAACATGTGACAATTTTGGTAGGATTTTTGTTGCCAGGCCGACCCTTTGTATTGTTTTAAATCACGTGGCTCCCATTTTATTTAGCTTCACTGTGAATGGGAGCCAAACAATGACAACAATCAACCAATGACATGACTGAAAACCAAAAATATCTATTGACAGAGACAACACAAATTTGTTACGAGTTCAGGGAAATTCCATTACAATAACAATAAGGTCCACGCCAAAACATGCTATATGTGAACAAAATCTACAATAAGACAAGCGACCTATCAGTCAGAATAGCTCCGCTGGTTTTTTTTTTAATTTAATTTTTTATTTTGGTGACATGTAGAAGTGGTTCAGGTCTTCAGCTCTTCACTATGCAGTTTTGTTTTAGCGATGCAATAAAGTGGTTAGTGGTTTCATATGATGTCTCACTATAAAACACATTTTACACAGAAGTTGGTAATGTATTGTACTTTTATACCATAGTCACCATTTTATGACAAAAATCTACTGTTATGAAAAATTGCACAAAATCTCAGAAAAAATGACTGGGAAATGCACACAAGAAAAAGAAAAAAAGAGGATTTTGAGGTTGGCTATAAATAATTCCAGTGTCTTACAGCTGTAACCCTGGAAAATTTTAATGATGAATGAAATAAACTAGGGATCTAAAATAATTTTGAGGCAATTTGAATTTCAATTTTCTAACAAATTTACAAAGTCAACAACATTCAACTTGTACTAGTTGTGGTAGATATATATAGGGAAGACATGTATTAATCGCCATCTTAGTTTCCGTACGGCGACAATCTCAAGTACCCGGAAGAGAGTCATTCTCAGCCATACGTTACAGTGGTAACACTCGTTCATGTTCGGTTACCTTTCACAAAGAAAACACAACGAAATGGTTGAAATGATCTTTTTTTTATTTCTTTTCATCACAACAACAAAATCTGCGTGATCAAAAGTGTTGTAAACTAAACCAGAAAGAATTATCGGACTGGCTAAACTTCCCGATGAACTGGAGTAAGGTCCTACTACTTCCAAGTAAGCCTCGATAGTACTATAGTACGTGAGAAAATCGTCTCAAACTAGCGATACAACTTTCAAAATATAACTTGACATGTCTTCATTTGTTAGAGTTATACAATTCAAGACGGGTTTTCACTCGAAAACAACAATTCTGTGAATAATGACACTCTGAACGCAGCGATTTCTCGGGCGATGTTACCACTGTAACGTATGGCTGACAACGACTTGCTTCCGGGTTAGTCCCTCGTGCATACGGGTGGATTGTCGGCGATTAATACATACATCGTCTGATATTTTAATTCACAGTGTTTCTTGTGACCGGCGCCTGTCAGCAGACTCTGCCATTTTTTTTCATCATTCCATTGTATTTAAACCTTGTACTTGACATTTCGCAATATTTATAATTCTCAACAAAATACCTCAACATGCCTCACTTCGCTCGTACTCAAAGCAGCCCCGCGCGGTATGATCACTGACACTGATGACATGATGAGAGAGAACCTTTTCGGATTTACATGTAAAACGGGGAAAGATACGCAAAACATAATGCAAAGTCTGAAGCCAAATTAAAGTTGTAATTATTTTAATTATTTTTACTTGCCAAATATTTGCATTTTGGAAAGGCAAGACACGTTCATGTCGTTTAACTTTACATGTGAACTGTCGGCCATAACTTCAACCGCATGCCTGGCATGCCCTTCCTTACGCAAGTTGTCTGAATTCTGGTTCACTGTCATTCCAAATTGCACGACAATATAGAATTAACTACAAGTTACATGTTATCTGAAAACATCACACTTTTATAGTGGGTCTGAAGTGTGATTTTAGTGAGTACCAAGAACGTCCTGTGTTGATACTCAAGATACTTGCTGTGGAAAATCGCTCGGTCAAATGAGGTCACCTACAGCTTCTGGTCGAATCAGGATAGAGTATGCAAATGAGGATGTTGCGGACTGGCTGATTATGTAGAAGGGTGCAGAATTGGATTTGAAGTTTACAACCCTGTTTCGAACAAACGCTTGTCATTTGGGCGCCCAATGCGTAGAATTATGACTATAGCACATATTACATTGCTTGTTTGACGTCAATAGTGTCTTTTGAAAAGTGGCAGTTTACTTAAAGTCTCGTCGACTGATTTCCAATATGGCGTCGGTCATTATGCTCATTAACATATTCATTTTTTTTTCAAATTACAAAAAAAAAATCATAAAAAATAAAAATGAGGATGTGCTGACTTGAAATTAACAAATCTGAGTAAGCTACCCCCTGCGCATCAACACGCCAGATATCAAAGCAATCTAATAAGAGGTTTTCAAGGAGTTGATGAAAATGACATTTTATGAAAAAAAATCATAAAAAAATTGAAAATGGCACAGATCAACTTGGCATGAACAAATCTGAATAGCCTCCCCCCAGGGAACATGCACACCAAATATCGAAGAATTCCGACTGTCACTTCCGGAGTAGATAGTAAAAATATAAAAGTTTGACGGACACCTATGATTCACTCTACTCTCTATACCTCAATACCCACCTATACCTAAAGCTACGCTTTCAGCTTTCGCTGACAGCGGAGCTAAAAAGGAGAAAAATGAGCATAAGCTTAATTTGAGTAAATGGTAATGTTTGTATAATTTGCTTACATTGTAGTAGGGACGTTTCAGTTTGTATAGCATATATTAATATACATGTCTGACATGGATGATTTATCTAATTATAGTTATGACACCAATCAATAGTATAAAACACTGTCAAAATGTAAAGAGAATTTTCCTTTTTAACGAAATTATTTCCACCGTGACGGCGGAACTTACTTAATAGCCTAGTCTATTTTAATATGTTCGTTTCATAACTACGTTATCATTGCCATATAAAGTTTATGTTTATTCTCCCAGCCAACCAACTCAGTCTAAAATATTCCGGCGTTGGTTACCATGTTAAGGGTTTCATAAAATAAACCATGTGTTGCACAGTCACCATGGAAACGAATAGTTTTGCAGTGGACGGGGGTTGCGTCACATCAACTGACGAAACCCGTACCTACATGATGATCGCTTTATCATTTTATCATTTGCTCCCCGTAAACAAGCAATCTTACGAGACCAGTATTAATTGATGACTGCAATAGAAACTAGTCTACATAATGAACTAATACAGCGTTTTTTATTAGCTTTTGATATTAGGATTTCCATTTTGATGACGGGCAGCGAACTCGGAATGTACAGAACAAGATGTTTATCACTCTTTTCCGATTTTCCATTTAAAATTTTCAATTTTCTCGCGAAATACAATAACCATTTATCGATGCAGTACATGTACGATATTTCAGCTGTTTACTCGCTTGACGTTATTTTTTTTTCATTTCATATTTTGTATATCGTTTCAGAGGTTTTTGCTCATCAAGTTCCCTAAGGCTAATTGATAACTGGTCAATGATTTGTTTTACTATTCCAAATGAGGGAAGTGAATGTGTGGATGAACACAGACGCTCCTGAGCTCACTCATAATACTATTTTTCAGTAATAAAACTGTTTTCGATCAGGAAGTATAAACAGTTTTGACAAGAAAGGTGTTCGAGAACGTAAACCGACAACATACATAATTGGATGATATGGTTCCTGGGTATTTTACCAATCCGGTCGAATCGCCACATAAATTCATGGCTATTACATGTGTTTATATGTTGTAGCCAACGTGACGGGACTGCAATAGCGAAACATTTTCAGAAGCAGACCGCCCTCACATTGCAAACAGAATCGAATACGAAGCACAGGTCGCATGTAACGTAGACAGCAAGCTATGATGTGTAATGCCGCCTTATCACCCTACGGCACTCTGAGCGGCGGAATGATATGTTGTATCTTGCAGCAGACTAATCAATCACTTATTGATTTATCATAAAAGTTCCTAGCTTGTGTACTGCCATCTTGCGACCAGTTGAGAAAAACAGACTGTAACGCAAGGCACACAATTTCAGATAACTTTACTCTTTGTCTTACCAATTTAGGTGTTCTTATCTCAATCATTACCTTATCACATTTACACATGACTGACTTCCTACATACAGCAGTACCGTAGCCAGTGGGGGGGGGCAGCTGCCCCCCCCCCCCCCCCCCGCAGGTAGATACCACCAGGTCATACCATACATTGTAATACAAAGCAATACAAATTCAAAATGCATGATTGCACCAAGACAAAGTTTCCCCCCCCCCCGGCAATTTGGTCAGGCCACGGCCCTGTACACATCATGCAGTACAGCATCCAATGACCTCTGACACGACAAACACGAGGGTGACATTGATAAATGATCAATAGATCTAGACTCGATAACATTAACAAACCGACCTTGGAATAGCTGGAATTAACAACATTCTTTACCTCCGTTGACGCAAATTCACCAATGTATTGTGCTGGTTTATGTGGTTCACAAATGTACATACATACTGTGTACGTCAGCATACATCCAACGAGTCCAAGGACATCAAATAAAAGGGTGTGGTTTGTATACACCAGGTCATACCATACATTGTAATACAAAGCAATACAAATTCAAACGTTACAATACTTAAACAAAAGTGTTTTCCATCGAATGAAAAATGGAAATTTTTCTTTGGGTATCACACAACATACTCTGTAACATATGACATCCGTGCCGCATTATTAGTCAGCACTGACGAAGCCTGATAGGACTGAACAACACGACGGCACTTACTGTCTACACAGAATCCAACATATCCAGCAATGACCACGTGTACATTTGTTTGGTTTGTCTTGTAAAAACGCCTCGGGTCTGTGCTCTGCAGGTTGCCGAACAAAAAGCCGAAGGATGAGAGTACTCGGGCGCATGAAGCGTAAATGGCCCTATGAGCACCTTTGGTACAATGCAACCTTTGGTCGGCTGTGTCGACGGTTTAAAAGAATAGACTACTGTGCGATTGATAGACCTTAACGTATTTTGTAGTATTTTTTTTTATCTATGTTCCTTTGTTCTGTGTCGTCGTACCTTTAGGCCTTTGTTGTTCCCTTTACCAAATGTTAATATTTCTCTTTTATGTTAAGTGTGTTGAAGCTGTAGCTGTTTTAATATCATGCACTACTTAGAGAATATATATTAAGTTAAACATACATAACCAACAACAATATATGTAGTTACCATTTCCATAAAACATGTTTCTGTTGACTTGGTCTTACAAACGTGGTATATACATTTGAGCAATGTGTTGATTTGTATATTATTACACAAGAGCCGTTACCATGCTAACCAAGCAACAACTTATTTACTGATATCATTTTGATGCACATCATGGAATTAGGGTTTGTATGACCACTCATTGTACGTGGTGACTTGTTTGAAATACATTTTACTGATTTGTCTATGCAGTGTCTATAGAGAACTTAGTTTCCATAGCAATCATAATTTTGAGTAGTAAGAATTATCCTGAATGTTGTTGGGGTATACCAAACCATTATAGAAATAATAGTTTCTCTGTCTATATTGCCAATTCACCACTCATTAATTGCATTACAGTGATAGCTCTTCAGTTGTAAGAGATTTGTGTTACCATAGACACAAAATCGTTCGTTTCTTGCATTTGAGGTGATCTCTACACCTTCCATATCATTGCCGTCATTATTGTCACTATCAACATCAGAATGCATTTATATCTACTACTCAGTTCTGTTATCTGAGCTTAAAATAACGTAGTCCGAGATAAAATCAAGCCTTCCTCTTTCTGCAACTCTGTGAAAAACATGCAAGCACTGCTATCATTCGTAGATAAGTCTAATTTTTACCTTCGATTTTCCACATCATATGAACCAAATAAAAGGAAAATTGTTCCTACATCCCAATCTACTCGCTTCTGTAGTAACACTAATCGCCTCCGCCTACAAAATAACCCCTACATGTTTATTATATTTGTAAGCTTTGGGTGAGTTGACCATTTTTACTTGTTTCTACCTAATCAGCTAAAGACACAATTTTATTAAAGTTTACTGTGACTTTGAAATACTGCAATTATTGCCTCAAAACGCTAGTACTGACATAAAGAAAAAAGCTACAGGTAAATTTACCCACAAATGAAGAAGTAAACCTGCTCAAAGTTACATTCTGATGAACGGTAGTCGTTAGTGTACTCTTAGAGGTAGAATGACTTCAAGGTCAACATCGTGAAACGTAAGCTTACCTTTGATGAATAGCACACATTTCTTAATCCTTCAAAAGTTGAATTTGGAAGTGATCACCTTTTTTATCTTCTCGCTTTATTGTTTATATGGCGTTGTTTCATACAAATATGTAAAAGTGTGCGTTTGTCAAATATTATAAAACAGTCGAACTGTCCCTACACACGACCTCTAGCCGCTAAATTACCTAATGGCAATGCATTATCTAGTTTTGCATACTGTAGCACACACATTGACACAAAATCAATACAGACGTACAAATTCACACACGTTCCGATCACTGTTAGCATTAAAATAAGACGTGGCACGGATGCGGCGATGATAGTGCTCAGACCACTAATGATCTGAGGTTTGTGTTACTGCAAACAACCATAGACCCTCAACCCGTGGGTGGAGGGTCTATGAAACAACCTCAGATAGTCTAGTGTTTCTGAGCTGCAGCATCGAAATAGTCTAATCTATGAAGTGTTCTTCACAGAGTAGAGTAGGCCTTGACTGAGTTCATCGCATTATAATCATATCTAGTCTAGATACATCTAAAAGTACACTGAGTCGGCCAATGAGATAGGTGTAAACACTGCGTTGTTGTGTTTGCTCTGGCGAAAAAAAGGTGTCGTTTCAGGAATTTTCTATCGATGTCTTTTTGTTCTAGTAGTTTGTCATTGTTTTGTGTCACTATTACTAGATATGTGAGTGCTCTGGTAGGAAATGGATACTGAGCCAGAAGACCCAAGCATGAAAACTTAGTTGATGGAGGTACCATAGACCCTCCACCAACGTTGGTGGAGGGTCTATGGTTTAACGTACCGCGTTATACCATTACCACCGTGTTCCTGGTCTAGTCCCTATACGGAATCGACACGATTTACACCTCCACTCACGAGACCCCGCGTTGGCATCCACTACCATGTTCCAAACCGGTTGCTGCAAACTGGGTCGAACCACACACTTGTTGATTGTATGTAACAAAGAGTTTGTGACAAATGGGTTACTCGGTTAAACACGGATTCTGTCCCACTTACTACCATCACGAAACGCACTTTGATTTCACGCAAGTTTTAATAGTGTGACAGTATGTTTTATTCTGAACGTGCTGTTGCGTAAAGGGTGGCGGACATCATGCAATGGCCCACCATTTTGGTCAACGCATACATGTATTAGGGCCAATTCACACCCATGGTCAATCCAACACTTCAATGAATCCGTGTTGACACTACATCATTGACTGCTGATACTCAATTTTACATTTCTGAAAAGACGATCTCGTGTTGTCGGTGAAACCACACAACACAATATGGCTGGTCACGATCATGTACAGTGAGTGCCCCATGCATGCCCACACCACTCATGGTACGGGGTGAGTTTCACGTGTCGCCTGACAAGGTCGCTACCACTTACCTGTACTTCTTCTTCCATTAATGTCTTATCCAAAGAACGAGTAAAATCGTTGGTGATGACTCTGCCCAAGAATTCTCTGACGGGAGTATGGCGGTGTTTCCAATGGAGTACTCGTGTGTACAAAGTACAAGTGCAGTGGGTATGCGTCAACAACAGTCAGTCCGATCCGTTGTCTACATCATTGTTATGCAAATTTATAATTAAAGCATGGTAGGCAATGCAAACATACTAGTACCGTACGGTTGAAACAGTATGGTTGAACTTGAAATTGCACCATTCACTTCACATGAGGGTAAACCCTTTTAGAGTTTCCATTTCTCATTGTGACACCTTAGAAATAATAGTTGGCAAGGAAACGGGGGGGGGGAAGTAATTTTGTGTGACGCGTGTACATGTATCATGTTGGTGATGATCTTTGCTTTCAATCCACTTTTTTTACAGTCTGGAATCCCTTACAAATGACTAAATACCACAAAATCATGGCTATATTACTACTATTCACTAAGAAAATTTACATCCATTCGTGAAATTTAAACTTGTTAATTAGTGCATCATGCAAACTTTATATTGTAGAACCGATCTTCAACCATTTCAAATTAGTATGTAGTAATATGTAGTTTTATAAATACAAAGTCAGTATGTTGTGGGGAAAAATTAGCTCTTTAATGTATTTTAGTGCCATGTATTTTCTGTATCGTAAATTCTTCCATTTCTCAATTTGACAGGTTTGGATTGGGTGTTTTTAGAAATATTCGTATCATGGGGTACAAAACTGTGGATTCCATTAAAAGTAAAATCGTTTTTGTAAGATGAGAACTAAATTAGTTCAACCCTCCCACTCCTAAACTAAAATGGTTCAACCCTCCCACTCTTACACTAAAATAAGGTATTTTTTTGTATCCTACATTGACCTATTGAGTCTCGTCCCTAAGCGAGTGTGTGAGTACGTGGTAGTTGACAGCGGACGAGGGAAGTTACGACTTGATCCTCTGGCAAAGGACGCCCTCTCGAGGAAAAACAAGGGGAAATGGGTGTAGACATGGAATGAACGAAAACATTTATAGAACATACGAAAGACTGTCAGAGAAGTTGTAATGACATTTATTCACAATATTATAATAAAATCAACCTTAAAATAGATACATATACCAGAATAAATGGCAAAAAGGTATCAAGAAATAGCCAAGCTTGTCAAGTTTGTGATCCTCAATAACTAACATTCTTTATCGTGATAACACACTCCAATAGTACATGTATTTGTGCTGTCTGAAACAATTATCAATTTTGGTCAATTAAGTTAGAAGGGAGATTTGAGGCCCAACAGGCCAGGATGGTGACATTCATCACACACAAAATGTCAATTGGCCAGTTTCCATTGATACATTTAAAAGATTTCGTTTATGTGGTAACGTATATTAAATAGTAATACTAGGGTTGTATAATAAATGCAAACTACATGAACTCTACTGGTTGCCAATTGCGTTGAAGTGTTTGGGTATTACATGTAAACCTTTGGGTCCAGTTATTAGATGGTTAAGCTTTGTATTCAACCTGTATTTTCTGCTTTCACTTTGTCACATGACCGATGTACATATAAGTTCACCATTTTGTCACATATGACATTTTTTACACTTTGACATATCTAGACTACCTTCAGTGAAATCCTATATGTCATTGCTACTTATACTATTCCATATTTTACAATAAGTCTCCGATGACGTTTATAATACAAAGAGTAGCAGTAACTTCATTAAATATTTACTTTATCTATTCATCCCTTCGATGTAAACAAAGATCCATTCCTTACAACCAAGAACGTTATTTCCTTGCTCTCGAATCATATTTATTATTAGTTTTGAGCTCAGAATATAAATAATTTACCTAGTAGTATATTTCGGCTAAACCGCTCTCGTAGACTTGTCATGTGATCGCAGAAAAAAAAATCCATTCCTCTCGGTCACCAAGAAACACAAAATTGAAATTATTTTTCTAGTTTGCTTGAGTGTCAACGTGTGTAGTTTAAACCTGTGTTATGGCTATTGTGATCGCCATATTCGTTGACAAGGATATATTTCTAGGTTTTCATCCATTGTCGTATGGACTGCCTTATCACGGAATCCAGTAAATTGAATAGGCAAAAAAGAAAATGACATCCGTATGTAACATGTTCAGCTTTCAGCCAATAAGGGGTAGACCATTCGATATCCTGGGGGGGGGGGCTTGGAAGATTGGCGGAGAGTCATTATTTTTTCCCACCTGCTTGCCTGAGAATCATTTTTTTCTCCTTCGCCGATGTTGGCAACCTACATTTGTTGCCCCAATTTTCTGTTTGGTTTTCGCACATGGTAATACAGAGAGTAAAAAGATGCTGTTCTATCACACACAGATTATATTTAGAAAACTTCATATTTTATACATGTTTGATTTTCAATTAAATAAACATCGTTGACAGTTTTTATGCCATGGTATGATGACACACTGAAAATACAAATCGGAAACTTGATTGATGAGCTCAAATATTCAGATAGACCGGTCAGTTTCTCCAGCTTGGGGAGATGGGGGTGTCAGTGTTTTTTTCCATTAGGCCGACAAAAAGTCACTGACCTCAGTGAATAAAGTTCCATAGCATCTTGACAGTAAGCTGTAGAGGGGAAGAGCATTGAGACTGGCATATGTCCACCTCTTGTGTGAGTACTAGTGTGTGTGAATGGGGGGGGGGGGGTCTCCCCCTAGAAGCCCTGGAGGATTTTTACTTCTAAAGGCAATGTTTAGGCTATTCACAGACACTTTCAGACAATAATTTACAAACTTTACAAGGCAGCGCTAACATGTAAAAAGAAACTACGTGAGGTTGAAACATTTTTTAAATAAAGTTTCATAGCATCTTGACACTAAGAGGTGGAGGAAAGAACTTTGATTTGAGGCTTGGACATGTCTACCTCTTATAGGGGGGGAGAGGTCCTAGGGGTCTCCCCTAGAAGCTTTTCAAGTTTTGTTTTACCAATTTGGGTGAATCCTATTGTTGGTTTAACGAATGAGTGGCCTCTGGGGTGATGGAGTCCAAGGCCGCCCCCCCCCCCACCAGATCTGCAGTTTTTTGTTTCTATTTAGGCAATTTTAGGTTATTCATAGCCTCTGAGATATATATTGCCAAGCATCGAAAAGTTAAAGTAAATATAACCTTTTAAATAAGTTTTCCATGTTATAAAAGTGGGCCTGTAACATTGGTATAGGGGCATTGATATTGCATGTATAGTAAAGTTACTGATGTGTTAGAGCACTTTAGGAGGTCATACCTAGTGTACAATAGAAACTTGAATTTGAGTTGTGGTGTCGATACATGTAGTGTCTGAAATAGGAAGAATATCATCCCTTTTGACAAATTCATACTGAAGAGACTAGAACAATTTAGATTAAGTTCTTTTGTATTTTTTATCCAATAGTTTGAAGATCACCATTACAAAACCATCAAGTTCACTTTTGCCCCAACGTGTAAGATAAGTGTAGCACTGATTGTGAAACAGCCAAACACTTACATGGCATGTTCTGTAACTAGGGTGGTAGCTAGGTAATATATGTATTATATGTATAATTTTATGTATAGTTATGTTTGAACCCTTACATGAAGTAATATTAAACCATTTATGAAAGAAACAGAGACAAGAACAAATATATATATGTACCACAGGCCAACGAAACTGACAGGTCCCTGACATGTGTTTGAAACTGTTTGTCATGATTTGACAAGTGTCCTGGTTGGAGAGGTACGAGCAGGTGGAACAGTATACTCGAACCTGTGCATCATTTCCCTGCCAAGACATTTTTTTCTAGCAGCAGTGCAGTGGTCCATCTTTTTTTTTCCATCACCCACTCATATCCGGATTTTTTTCAAGCAAATCCATTTGGCATCTTTTTTTTCCCGAAATCTTCCAAGCCCCCCCCCCCAGGATATCAAATGGTCCACCCCTAAATACTAATAATAGAAGACCTAATCATTCCATAAAGTAATACCAGCGATATACGAGTATATTTGTTCCAGATCTCTGTCTTGATAGAACAGTGTCAATGAACCCATCTGATACATTTCTCAATAGGTTTCTGCCACTTATTTAATTTGTACATGTATTCATTCAAGGAAGGCAACCCATTACCTACACTCGCTATATAAATTAGTAATAAGCGACACGGGGGTAGCTATAAAGTCAATATAATGAGTCGCCGATGGTCAACAGTTGAAATTCTTTCGAAATCCAGATAGATATATTTGCAGGCAATACCCAATCTACATAATGCTATAAAAGCAATACACAAATCATATTGTTTTACTTAACAGTGTCTTGATTCAAATAGGGCTATAATATACGATATATTACCAGTTTACGTCATAACATCGGCAATTTGAAGTGCTGAATTCTTCGACAATGTCAAATTAATTACGCAATGACCCGCCGGCCGCCATGATAATCTGATCATAAATATTATATCCAATCAAAATTGCTGTATTGTTTTAACACATATTGGTATATAATTATACCCAATCAAGATAGCCACAACACTAAAAGACATTGGTGTCGTCGGTGCGGACACTTCACTATCGTCTTGTCTCCAAATCGTTAGGTGCAAGCGACACCAGCAGCTTACATTAGATTGTAATTCAATAAATGCTTACATACGTACGTACATACATACATACATACATACATACATACATACATACATACATACATACATGCATACATGCATACATACATACATACATACATACATACATACATACATACATACATAACAATACAAAGAATTCAATCTTTAAATGACATGAACAAAAACGAAACAATAAAAAAGTACACAAATCTAAAAATATGTTATATATATATCAATATGAGCTCATCTTGTATCAATTTCTTATTTTTACTACTACTACTACTACTACTACTACTACTGCTGCTGCTGCTAATTCTGTTGTTGTTGTTGTTGTTGTTGTTGTGGTTGTGGTGGTGGTGGTGGTGGTGGTGGTTGTTGTGGTGGTGGTGGTTGTTGTTGTTGTTGTTGTTGTTGTTGTTGTTGTTAAACGTTGTTGTTGTTGTGGTGGTGGTGGTGGTGGTGGTGGTGGTGGTGGTGGTGGTGGTGGTTATCTTTAAGTGTATATGTTGTAACTTAAAGACTTCATCAACCAAAAAATCTAAAGGGACAAAGGAACTTGGTAAACTTTGCCTTTTTGTGTAGATTGAATAAAGATTGAGTTAGCAAGAATGAGTGGCTATTAGTATTAAAGTGAATAGTATGGTTTATATTAACAAATGAGGGTTTTAATGATCTAATACCATTCCACGAGCCAGGGCATTTTTTTCCCGCTGGGGCAGCTGGGTTGCCGCAAAGGGGTACGTAGTTTTATAACGATCAAATGGTCAAATACATATCTCTCTATATATTTACCAAAAGCCTATGTATGTCACTATACCTATCAACATTTCATGAGTATTACACCTTGACGGCGCGCCTACATTTCACTCAATCTTGGATATATATGGATATATGGACTTGACTTTCCATAACTTTGTCTTCACCCAGTATAGACTAATAAACGTTGATTTACGTCACTCTGTTTTCCGTTTGATCATTTTGAATGGCACGTACAGCATTGGCGATAATAACGTCTACACCGAATAAATGCACTCTGTGTCTATTTGATGATGTCACTGGTCTAATCTGATTGGTGAAGTGATCACGGCCTTACAATGAAGCGGAAAGCCCAATCGCTGAGTCTATAATTTCATTTTTAAACCTCTTTTTAGGCCCTAAAGCTGTCAGTGTCACTAGATTACCTTCACCCCTTTCAAAGAGAGGTTAGATATGCTGTCCATGTCATTACAACCAATCATGGCAAATATAACGTATTATGGGGGTAAAAGCGTGGAACATATCACATGGGAATAGCAGCTCACACCAACTGAACAGCACTTGGATAGAAATGCAATCATCATCTTTTCTTTTCTCTCCTCTCAATTATACATATAACTCTTGCAATTACTAGAAAAGAGCAGTGCAAATTTAATCTAGCAGTGAAATCAAGACATTTTCAAAGAACTCCTCATTCCGTCGCCTTGAAAAGTGAATTATACACAGATATGTTGTCAAGTCAACTCTCTGGGCATATTGAGAAAAGATAAGTGACCAACTGTATCAGTAGATCAATCATTTTATATGCGCGTGAAGTAACATTTGTTTAAAGTGCGTGTCTCCTCAAGACATGAGTTGAGGTTGACATCACAGATCGCAGTGTTATATTGATGTTTTCAATTGCCTTGAGGATTCTCACTTTTGTTCCATCTTATATACTCGTTTTCAATTGAAGTCACCATCCTTATCAATGGCGCTTAATAGTATTATTGGAACTCGCTAGAGTATACGATGCATATTTTTCTTTGTTATCTTCATAGAGCATGATGTAACGCTTTATGAACTACATACACTAATACAGAGTTTCTTTACCTTAATATCTGATCCTACCGCTTTACTCAAACGTGAACTAAATTAAATTGGGCACAAATGGTCACATATTCTCCGTTGCCAAGACTCCCCCTAAGAAACTTGAATCAAGCCGTTACCTCGCTGAATAACGAAGATGTTCCAACCCCAAACGAATTCGTTATTCAAAGTTATAACACGCGTGGCCATCAGTCGCCTTAAAAGGGAGCTTTAATAAGGCATCCTTGGCGTTTTAAGATGGTTAGCTTTCATAAAACGAAAGCGGACGTAGTTATATGTCTCTTTACGAAGGTTTGATTTTTTGCCACTGTTCTAATGATGTCAAATTACCAGACTAGTCCGCCGTTCTTGTCACCAAAGCTCATAGAAGTAAATTATATATCAGCAAGCAATTGGGAATCAACATACGCTTATTTCTATAGTATATAATTATATGGTATATGTCAACTGCTAAATGTCAAGGAACATGGTGTCATTAAAATCTCAAATAAATGATCATTTTAAACATTATTTGTAGATAGCCAAGGAAATGTGACAGTGTAAAGCAAAGCAATATAGTTTTGTTTACTGTGAACCTTGGCATATGGCACAATTCTATATCTGTTTGCAGCAAGATAAGTCATTAGTCATTTCCGATAGAGTAGGGTACATTGTAATTGTTGTAATATTTTGTAGTCGGTGCCATATTAATTGGGACAATTCCTAGTCTTTTCTTGTCATGGTATTAATAGGCTCACAACAAATTCACAATATTCCCAGAGGATATCCGCTATGTAAACTGAACAGGATAATTTCTTCCGCTTTCTAATGATTTCGTGGAGAAAAATTCGATGCTATAGTTATGTTATGTGATATTATACGTCAGTGAGGCATGTACAGAGAATGAACAGTGATCATCAAATGGACAAATGTTGGACCGCTTCACTTTAAAGACAGAAAAACGTGCCAAATTATAAAACATTCACCATGAAATCTACTTACAGAAAAAAATATGTGAAGATTTTACATTTTAAAGAAGATGAGTGCATAAAACCATTTAAAAATATTATTTCATTATTTAAAAAAAAACATGACTTAACTACACCTGTCCAGTCGTCTAGGTATAGTAACCTATAGTGTGAACATGTTTAATGTTTACTAGTATATTGATTAAAATATCATGTGTAAGAGTTGGATAGTTGATAATAATGCACTATTTATCATGTATTGTATCTTTAGGCAAAACAAACAAGATGAGCATCATATTTACAGAATGTGTCAACGATTTAAGATGGCAACCCTCTTTTTCAAGAATGTAACAGATTATTAACATTTGATGTAAAAGTCCACTACAGCAAAGAACGTCATTAGTTTTACTCCTATAATATTAGTCATCCTAAATCCGACAAGCAATTAATCAAAGCATGATTCAAACAACATTGACGTATAGAAGACTGCTTTTTCAACCGAGTGTAGGAACATATAGTTCTCTTGATTTGTTTTCCGTTCTAAAAAATTATATTCGAAGATCTCGTCAAGCTAAATTCTGATTTAGTTCACATTTTAGAGGATATCGTGCGAGAGCTGTCAAAGTTTCTGTTCTTTAATGGTGTGCAGTCTTTCTTATAATATAGGTTAACCTATCTGTGTGATGACAGTACTAAGACGACAACTTTGGTTTGTATATATTGCGTGCTGCATGATCTGACAAGCTATTCGCATAAAGGCAAGTGTCTGAAAGGGCAATTGCAATTTTAAAAGACAGGGATACACAGTTATTTTAAAATCACCACAGGGGAAATGGAAAGCAGGAAGGGTATAATCTCTTGTCATTTCTGCATGTTTCAACAACAGAAGAATCTAACAGAAGGTTTACACTGTAATTCTTATAACCCGGACAGCAGATAAGAACATAGCTTTAGGTCTCCCTTTATTAAACTGTACAAATCAATGTTCGATCATAGAATTCCAAAAAAACATCACTGTATTTTGATGACATGACAGGATGACATGTTCTTAAAAAAAATGAACAGTTCACTTATGTAAAATAATTATATTATATTTTGAATGTGTGTGTTGTGTTTGTACGTTCGTTTGTATTTTCGCCACGACTTACTGATCGACTGTTTATTTGTTTGTTTCAATTGATTGATTGATTGATTGATTGATTGATTGATTGATTGATTGATTGATTGATTGATTGATTGATTGATTGATTGATTGATTGATTGATTGATTGATGGGCGGGCGGGCGGGCTGGCTGGCTGGCAGACAGACAGACAGACAGACAGACAGACAGACAGACAGACAGACAGACAGACAGACAGACAGACAGACAGACAGACAGACAGACAGACAGACAGACTGACTGACTGACTGACTGACTGACTGACTGACTGACTGACTGATTGATTAGAGAAGATCGTCACGACGCAGTCATGGAATATATCAAGCCTAACTGGTAAAACGCTGTCTGACTGAAGTTTAGCTGATGATGAATAAGGCTAGCATTTTGTGAGTGCTTCTCTTCTGAATTCGACTATCATTCCTTTCACATTTCATCCATCCATCCACTTACTCAACTGTTTCAACCAAATGCATCACAGTATTGATAAGATAACGTGTAAAAACCAACTAATTTATCATATTATAGAAAATCTAATGAAAATAATTTTGTATTGTATTTTACATTACCAATTTATTCAGTCTCTTAGCTTTGCACACGAGTGTTGCAGTGTTTGACTAGTTGAACATTCACCTATCCCGTATTAACAATACATTGTCATGGCAACACAATTGTGACGCTATCAATTATGTAATGATCTTACAGTTTTCCCCCACCGAATATTAAGCCGATGGCATACCAAAATAAAACGAAAATGGATTATGGAAATATTTTGAGTCAGTTATTAACTTACACCGAGTAATTTGACGGTATGTTCAATACCTGTTTAGATTACGGTTAGATTCGGACGCGTCAATAGCATTTATAGTAATCAGCTGATGATATGTAGCCATCGTAAAATGCGTCGTGGCTTTAATTTATTGGCGGGAAAGGACAAAATAATATATTAGTATTAAAATATTTACATCAACTAGATTACACGGGGAATCGGAAGATAGGCTTACAGTAATCATATCATATTTGTCATATATGTATGGTTATGTTTTGATATGTTTCATACATTGCCTTCAGCCCTATCAATGACGTGGGAGGTCTTAGTCTTACACAAGCAAGGACAATATTCCAAGTACATAAAGGGATCTCGTTGCCTCCTACACTCTTTTTCCCTATGTTAAATTACAGAGTAATGGCGAAGCGTTGTGACATTACCAAGATATAATTTAAAAGGAAAATGACAAAATAACACAACAGGTAATAATTGACTAATTATCAACAACAGAGAAAATAGGCAAATGATTACTAATACTGCAAATAATGCAGCTTGTCATAAATATCAAGAGCAGTGGCCGAAATACTCAACTGTGAACTTAACTGAACGCACGAACAAATGTATGTAATTATTTGGATTCAAGCAGTGTGAAATAAAACTATTGTAAGACAGCAAGTGTGGGAATTAATAAGTCCTGTTTCTACTTTTCTCACCGACACTACCGGGTTTAATGTTATCAAGGTATACTAGAATGTTTTATGTATGTAATGGAAGGGTGTGTTTATTGTGACTCTTCTAAATACAGTATTGGTGACTGAAGATCATAAATTGTTATTTTGATGCATTTGTTAGGTTGGTTGTTTTTGTCTTATTTGAATGCACTTCTTTTTCATCTTACATTTTATGACTAACACACAATGTATTTGTGATAGTACTACAGATTTACAAGAA